>NW_028319816.1:0-205294 GCF_062004578.1 Staurois parvus
GAGGAGCAGTATGGAGGGATGGGAAGAGGTAAGAGAGAGGAGCAGTATGGAGGGATGGAAAGAGGTAGGAGAGGCGGGATCAGTATGGAGGGATGGAAAGAGGTAGGAGAGAGGAGCAGTATGGAGGAATGGGAAGAAGTAGGAGAGGCAGGAGCAGTATGGAGGGATGGAAAGAGGTAGGAGAGGCAGGAGCAGTATGGAGGGATGGGAAGAGGTAGGAGAGAGGAGCAGTATGGAGGAATGGGAAGAGGTAGGAAAGGCTGGAGCAGTATGGAGGGATGGGAAGAGGTAGGAGAGAGGAACAGTATGGAGGAATGGGAAGAGGTAGGAGAGGCGGGAGCAGTATGGAGGGATGGGAAGAGGTAGGAGAGAGGAGCAGTATGGAGGAATGGAAAGAGGTAGGAGAGGTGGGAGCAGTATGGAGGGATGGGAAGAGGTAGGAGAGAGGAGCAGTGTTGAGGGATGCGAAGAGGTAGGAGAGGCGGGAGCAGTATGGAGGGATGGGAAGAGGTAGGAGAGGGAGGAGCAGTATGGAGGGATGGGAAGAAGTAGGAGAGGGAGGAGCAGTATGAAGGGATGGGAAGAAGTAGGAGAGGCGGGAGCAGTATGGAGGGATGGGAAGAGGTAGGAGAGAGAGGAGTAGTATGGAGGGATGGGAAGAGGTAGGAGAGAGAGGAGCAGTATGGAGGGATGGGAAGAGGTAGGAGAGGCAGGAGCAGTATGGAGGGATGGGAAGAGGTAGAGAGAGGAGCAGTATGGAGGGATGGGAAGAGGTAGGAGAGGGAGGATCAGTATGGAGGATGGGAAGAGGTAGGAGAGGGAGGAGCAGGATGGAGGGATGGGAAGAGGTAGGAGAGAGGAGCAGTATGGAGGGATGGGAAGAGGTTGGAGAGAGGAGCAGTATGGATGGATGGGAAGAGGTAGGGAGAAGCGGGAGCAGTATGGAGGGATGGGAAGAGGTAGGACAGGCAGGAGCAGTATGGAGGAATGGGAAGAGGTAGGAGAGGGAGAAGCAGGATGGAGGGATGGGAAGAGGTAGGAGAGGGAGGAGCAGGATGGAGGGATGGGAAGAGGTAGGAGAGAGGAGCAGTATGGAGGGATGGGAAGAGGTTGGAGAGAGGAGCAGTATGGATGGATGGGAAGAGGTAGGAGAAGCGGGAGCAGTATGGAGGGATGGGAAGACGTAGGACAGGCAGGAGCAGTATGAAGGGATGGGAAGAGGTAGGAGAGGCGGGAGCAGTATGGAGGGATGGGAAGAGGTAGGAGAGAAGAGCAGTATGGAGGGATGGGAAGAGGTAGGAGAGGCGGGAGCAGTATGGAGGGATGGGAAGAGGTAGGAGAGAGAGGAGCAGTATGGAGGGATGGGAAGAGGGAGGAGCGGTATGGAGGGATGGGAAGAGGTAGGAGAGGCAGGAGCAGTATGGAGGGTTGGGAAGAGGTAGGAGAGAGAGGAGCAGTATGGAGGGATGAGAAGAGGTAGGAGAGGTGGGAGCAGTATGGAGGGATGGGAAGAGGTAGGAGAGGCAGGAGCAGTATGGAGGGATGGGAAGAGGTAGGAGAGGCAGGAGCAGTATGGAGGAATGGGAAGAGGTAGGAGAGGGAGGAGCAGTATGGAGGGATGGGAAGAGGTAGGAGAGTGAGGAGCAGTATGGAGGGATGAGAAGAGGGAGGAGCGGTATGGAGGGATGGGAAGTGGTAGGAGAGGCAGGAGCAGTATGGAGGGTTGGGAAGAGGTAGGAGAGAGAGGAGCAGTATGGAGGGATGAGAAGAGGTAGGAGAGGGAGGAGCAGTATGGAGGGATGGGAAGAGGTAGGAGAGGCAGAAGCAGTATGGAGGGATGGGAAGAGGTAGGAGAGGCGGGAGCAGTATGGAGGGATGGGAAGAGGTAGGAGAGGGAGGAGCAGTATGGAGGGATGGGAAGAAGTAGGAGAGGAAGGAGCAGTATGGAGGGATGGGAAGAGGTAGGAGAGGCGGGAGCAGTATGGAGGGATGGGAAGAGGTAGGAGAGAGAGGAGCAGTAGGGAGGGATGGGAAGAGGTAGGAGAGAGAGGAGCAGTAGGGAGGGATGGGAAGAGGTAGGAGAGAGAGGAGCAGTATGGAGGGATGGGAAGAGGTAGGAGAGGCGGGAGTAGTATGGAGGGATGGGAAGAGGTAGGAGAGGTGGGAGCAGTATGGAGGGATGGGGAGAGGCAGGAGCAGTATGGAGGGATGGGAAGAGGTAGGAGAGGCAGGAGCAGTATGGAGGGTTATGAAGAGGTAGGAGTGGAAGGAGCAGTATGGAGGGATGGGAAGAGGTAGGAGAGGTGGGAGCAGTATGGAGGGATGGGGAGAGGTAGGAGAAGCAGGAGCAGTATGGAGGGATGGGAAGAGGTAGGAGAGGCGGAGCAGTATGGAGGGATGGGAAGAGGTAGGAGAGAGAGGAGCAGTATGGAGGGATGGAAGAGGTAGGAGAGAGAGGAGCAGTATGGAGGGATGGGAAGAGGTAGGAGAGAGAGGAGCAGTATGGAGGGATGGGAAGAGGTAGGAGAGGGAGGAGCAGTATGGAGGGATGGGAAGAGGTAGGAGAGGGAAGAGCAGAATGGAGGGATGGGAAGAGGTAGGAGAGAGAGGCGCAGTATGGAGGGATGGGAAGAGGTAGGAGAGGTGGAAGCAGTATGGAGGGATGGGAAGAGGTAGGAGAGAGAGGCGCAGTATGGAGGGATGGGAAGAGGTAGGAGAGGGAGGAGCAGTATGGAGGGATGGGAAGAGGTAGGAGAGGAAGGAACAGTATGGAGGGATGGGAAGAGGTAGGAGAGGCAGGAGCAGTATGGAGGGATGGAAGAGGTAGGAGAGGGAGGAGCAGTATGGAGGGATGGGAAGAGGTAGGAGAGGCAGGAGCAGTATGGAGGGATGGGAAGAGGTAGGAGAGGCAGGAGCAGTATGGAGGGATGGGAAGAGGTAGGAGAGAGAGGAGCAGTATGGAGGGATGGGAAGAGGTAGGAGAGAGAGGAGCAGTATGGAGGGATGGGAAGAGGTAGGAGAGAGAGGAGCAGTATGGAGGGATGGAAAGAGGTAGGAGAGGGAAGAGCAGTATGGAGGGATGGAAGATGTAGGAGAGAGGAGCAGTATGGAGGAATGGGAAGAGGTAGGAGAGAGAGGAGCAGTATGGAGGAATGAGAAGAGGTAGGAGAGGCGGGAGCGGTATGGAGGGATGGGAAGAGGTAGGAGAGAGAGGAGCAGTATGGAGGAATGGGAAGAGGTAGGAGAGGCGGGAGCAGTTTGGAGGGATGGGAAGATGTAGGAGAGAGAGGAGCAGTATGGAGGAATGGGAAGAGGTAGGAGAGGCGGGAGCAGTTTGGAGGGATGGGAAGATGTAGGAGAGAGAGGAGCAGTATGGAGGAATGGGAAGAGGTAGGAGAGAGAGGAGCAGTATGGAGGAATGAGAAGAGGTAGGAGAGGCGGGAGCGGTATGGAGGGATGGGAAGAGGTAGGAGAGAGGATCAGTATGGAGGAATGGGAAGAGGTAGGAGAGGCGGGAGCGGTATGGAGGGATGGGAAGAGGTAGGAGAGAGAGGAGCAGTATGGAGGGATGGGAAGAAGTAGGAGAGGCGGGAGCAGTATGGAGGGATGGGAAGAGGTAGGAGAGAGAGGAGCAGTATGGAGGGATGGGAAGAGGTAGGAGAGAGAGGAGCAGTATGGAGGAACGGGAAGAGGTAGGAGAGGCAGGAGCGGTATGGAGGGATGGGAAGAGGTAGGAGAGAGAGGAGCAGTATGGAGGAATGGGAAGAGGTAGGAGAGGCGGGAGCGGTATGGAGGGATGGGAAGAGGTAGGAGAGAGAGGAGCAGTTTGGAGGGATGGGAAGATGTAGGAGAGAGAGGAGCAGTATGGAGGAATGGGAAGAGGTAGGAGAGAGAGGAGCAGTATGGAGGAATGAGAAGAGGTAGGAGAGGCGGGAGCGGTATGGAGGGATGGGAAGAGGTAGGAGAGAGAGGAGCAGTATGGAGGAATGGGAAGAGGTAGGAGAGGCGGGAGCGGTATGGAGGGATGGGAAGAGGTAGGAGAGAGAGGAGCAGTATGGAGGGATGGGAAGAAGTAGGAGAGGCGGGAGCAGTATGGAGGGATGGGAAGAGGTAGGAGAGAGAGGAGCAGTATGGAGGGATGGGAAGAGGTAGGAGAGAGAGGAGCAGTATGGAGGAACGGGAAGAGGTAGGAGAGGCAGGAGCGGTATGGAGGGATGGGAAGAGGTAGGAGAGAGAGGAGCAGTATGGAGGAATGGGGAAGAGGTAGGAGAGGCGGGAGCGGTATGGAGGGATGGGAAGAGGTAGGAGAGAGAGGAGCAGTATGGAGGGATGGGAAGAAGTAGGAGAGGCGGGAGCAGTATGGAGGGATGGGAAGAGGTAGGAGAGAGAGGAGCAGTATGGAGGGATGGAAAGAGGTAGGAGAGGGAAGAGCAGTATGGAGGGATGGGAAGAGGTAGGAGAGAGAGGAGCAGTATGGAGGGATGGGAAGATGTAGGAGAGGGAGGAGCAGTATGGAGGGATGGGAAGAGGTAAGAGAGGCGGGAGCAGTATGGAGGGATGGGAAGAGGTAAGAGAGGCGGGAGCGGTATGGAGGGATGGGAAGAGGTAGGAGAGGCTGGAGCAGTATGGAGGGATGGGAAGAGGTAGGAGAGGCTGGAGCAGTATGGCGGGATGGTAAGAGGTAGGAGAGAGAGGAGCAGTATGGAGGAATGGGAAGAAGTAGGAGAGGTAGTCGCAGTATGGAGGGATGGGAAGAGGTAGGAGTGGGAGAGCAGTATGGAGAGATGGGAAGAGGTAGGAGAGGCGGGAGCAGTATGGAGAGATGGGAAGAGGTAGGAGAGGCGGGAGCAGTATGGAGGGATGGGAAGAGGTAGGAGAGAGAGGCGCAGTATGGAGGGATGGGAAGAGGTAGGAGAGGCAGGAGCAGTATGAAGGGATGGGAAGAGGTAGGAGAGGCGGGAGCAGTATGGAGAGATGGGAAGAGGTAGGAGAGGGAGGAGCAGTATGGAGGGATGGGAAGAGGTAGGAGAGGCAGGAGCAGTATGATGGATGAGGAAGGGGAGGGCGGGAGCAGTATGGAGAGATGGGAAGAGGTAGGAGAGGCTGGAGCAGTATGGAGGGATGGAAAGAGGTAGGAGAGGCAGGAGCAGTATGGAGGGATGGGGAGAGGGAGGAGCAGTATGGAGGGATGGGAAGAGGTAGGAGAGGGAGGAGCAGTATGGGAGGGATGGGAAGAGGTAGGAAAGGCAGGAGCAGTATGGAGGATGGGAAGAGGTAGGAGAGGGAGGAGCAGTATGAGGGATGCGAAGAGGTAGGAGAGAGGAGCAGTATGGAGGGATGGGAAGAGGTAGGAGAGGTGGGAGCAGTATGGAGGGATGGGAAGAGGTAGGAGAGGCAGGAGCAGTATGGAGGGATGGGAAGAGGTAGGAGAGGGAAGAGCAGTATGGAGGGATGGGAAGAGGTAGGAGAGGCGGGAGCAGTATGGAGGGATGGGAAGAGGTAGGAGAGGGAAGAGCAGTATGGAGGGATGGGAAGAGGTAGGAGAGGCAGGAGCAGTATGGAGGGATGGGGAGAGGGAGGAGCAGTATGGAGGGATGGGAAGAGGTAGGAGAGGGAGGAGCAGTATGGAGGGATGGGAAGAGGTAGGAAAAGGCAGGAGCAGTATGGAGGGATGGGAAGAGGTAGGAGAGGCAGGAGCAGTATGGAGGGATGGGAAGAGGTAGGAGAGGGAAGAGCAGTATGGAGGGATGGGAAGAGGTAGGAGAGGTGGGAGCAGTATGGAGGGATGGGAAGAGGTAGGAGAGGCGGGAGCAGTATGGAGGGATGGGAAAAGGTAGGAGAGAGAGGAGCAGTATGGAGGAATGGGAAGAGGTAGGAGAGGGAGGAGCAGTATGGAGGGATGGGAAGAGGTAGGAGAGGGAGGAGCAGTATGGAGTAATGGGAAGAGGTAGGAGAGGGAGGAGCAGTATGGAGGGATGGGAAGAGGTAGGAGAGGGAGGAGCAGTATGGAGTAATGGGAAGAGGTAGGAGAGGCAGGAGCAGTATGGAGGGATGGGAAGAGGTAGGAGAGGTGGGAGCAGTATGAAGGGATGGGAAGAGGTAGGAGAGGCGGGAGCACTATGGAGGGATGGGAAGAGGTAGGAGAGGCAGGAGCAGTATGGAGGGATGGGAAGAGGTAGGAGAGAGAGGAGCAGTATGGAGGAATGGGAAGATGTAGGAGAGAGAGGAGCAGTATGGAGGGATGGGAAGAGGTAGGAGAGAGAGGAGCAGTATGGAGGGATGGGAAGAAGTAATAGAGGCGGGAGCGGTATGGAGGGATGGGAAGAGGTAGGAGAGAGAGGAGCAGTATGGAGGGATGGAAAGAGGTAGGAGAGGGAAGAGCAGTATGGAGGGATGGGAAGATGTAGGAGAGAGAGGAGCAGTATGGAGGGATGGGAAGAGGTAGGAGAGGGAGGAGCAGTATGGAGGGATGGGAAGAGGTAGGAGAGGGAGGAGCAGTATGGAGGGATGGGAAGAGGTAGGAGAGGGAGGAGCAGTATGGAGGGATGGGAAGAGGTAGGAGAGAGGAGCAGTATGGAGGGATGGGGAAGAGGGAGGAGCAGTATGGAGGTTTGGGAAGAGGGAGGAGCAGTATGGAGGGATGGGAAGAGGTAGGAGAGGGAGGAGCAGTATGGAGGGATGGGAAGAGGTAGGAGAGGGAGGAGCAGTATGGAGGGATGGGAAGAGGTAGGAGAGAGGAGCAGTATGGAGGGATGGGAAGAGGTAGGAGAGGCGGGAGCAGTATGGAGGGATGGGAAGAGGTAGGGAGAGGCGGGAGCGGTATGGAGGGATGGGAAGAGGTAGGAGAGGCGGGAGCAATATGGAGGGATGGGGAAGAGGTAGGAGAGGGTGGAGCAGTATGGAGGGATGGGAAGAGGTAGGAGAGAGAGGAGCAGTATGGAGGGATGGGAAGAGGGAGGAGCAGTATAGAGGGATGGGAAGAGGTAGGAGAGGCGGGAGCGGTATGGAGGGATGGGAAGAGGTAGGAGAGAGAGGAGCAGTATGGAGGGATGGGAAGAGGTAGGAGAGGTGGGATCAGTATGGAGGGATGGGAAGAGGTAGGAGAGAGAGGAGCAGTATGGAGGGATGGGAAGAGGTAGGAGAGACAGGAGCGGTATGGAGGGATGGGAAGAGGTAGGAGAGACAGGAGCAGTATGGAGGGATGGAAGAGGTAGGAGAGGCGGGATCAGTATGGAGGGATGGAAAGAGGTAGGAGAGGGAAGAGCAGTATGGAGGGATGGGAAGAGGTAGGAGAGGCGGGAGCAGTATGGAGGGATGGGAAGAGGTAGGAGAGGCGGGAGCAGTATGGAGGGATGGGAAGAGGTAGGAGAGGCGGGATCAGTATGGAGGGATGGGAAGAGGTAGGAGAGGCAGGAGCAGTATAGAGGGATGGGAAGAGGTAGGAGAGGGAAGAGCAGTATGATGGGATGGGAAGAGGTAGGAGAGACAGGAGCGGTATGGAGGGATGGGAAGAGGTAGGAGAGACAGGAGCAGTATGGAGGGATGGGAAGAGGTAGAAGAGGCGGGATCAGTATGGAGGGATGGGAAGAGGTGGGAGAGGCAGGAGCGGTATGGAGGGATGGAAGAGGTAGGAGAGAGGAGCAGTATGGAGGGATGGGAAGAGGGAGGAGCAGTATGGAGGTTTGGGAAGAGGGAGGAGCAGTATGGAGGGATGGGGAGAGGGAGGAGCAGTATGGAGGGATGGGAAGAGGTAGGAGAGGGAGGAGCAGTATGGAGGGATGGGAAGAGGTAGGAGAGAGGAGCAGTATGGAGGGATGGGAAGAGGTAGGAGAGGCGGGAGCAGTATGGAGGGATGGGAAGAGGTAGGAGAGGCGGGAGCGGTATGGAGGGATGGGAAGAGGTAGGAGAGGCGGGAGCAATATGGAGGGATGGGAAGAGGTAGGAGAGGGTGGAGCAGTATGGAGGGATGGGAAGAGGTAGGAGAGAGAGGAGCAGTATGGAGGGATGGGAAGAGGGAGGAGCAGTATAGAGGGATGGGAAGAGGTAGGAGAGGCGGGAGCGGTATGGAGGGATGGGAAGAGGTAGGAGAGGCTGGAGCAGTATGGAGGGATGGGAAGAGGTAGGAGAGAGAGGAGCAGTATGGAGGGATGGGAAGAGGTAGGAGTGGGAGGAGCAGTATGGAGAGATGGGAAGAGGTAGGAGAGGCAGGAGCAGTATGGAGGGATGGGAAGAGGTAGGAGAGAGGAGCAGTATGGAGGGATGGGAAGAGGTAGGAGAGGGAGGAGCAATATGGAGGGATGGGAAGAGGTAGGAGAGGGAAGAGCAGTATGAAGGGACGGGAAGAGGTAGGAGTGGGAGGAGCAGTATGGAGAGATGGGAAGAGGTAGGAGAGGCAGGAGCAGTATGGAGGGTTGGGAAGAGGTAGGAGAGAGGAGCAGTATGGAGGGATGGGAAGAGGTAGGAGAGAGGAGCAGTATGGAGGGATGGGAAGAGGTAGGAGAGGCAGGAGCAGTATGGAGGGATGGGAAGAGGTAGGAGAGGCAGGAGCAGTATGGAGGGATGGGAAGAGGTCGGAGAGGTGGGAGCAGTATGGAAGGATGGGAAGAGGTAGGAGAGAGGAGCAGTATGGAGGGATGGGAAGAGGTAGGAGAGACAGGAGCGGTATGGAGGGATGGGAAGAGGTAGGAGAGGCAGGAGCAGTATGGAGGGATGGGAAGAGGTAGGAGAGGCAGGAGCAGTATGGAGGGATGGGAAGAGGTAGGAGAGGTGGGATCAGTATGGAGGGATGGGAAGAGGTAGGAGAGAGAGGAGCAGTATGGAGGGATGGGAAGAGGTAGGAGAGACAGGAGCGGTATGGAGGGATGGGAAGAGGTAGGAGAGACAGGAGCAGTATGGAGGGATGGGAAGAGGTAGGAGAGGCGGGATCAGTATGGAGGGATGGAAAGAGGTAGGAGAGGGAAGAGCAGTATGGAGGGATGGGAAGAGGTAGGAGAGGCGGGAGCAGTATGGAGGGATGGGAAGAGGTAGGAGAGGCGGGAGCAGTATGGAGGGATGGGAAGAGGTAGGAGAGGCGGGATCAGTATGGAGGGATGGGAAGAGGTAGGAGAGGCAGGAGCAGTATAGAGGGATGGGAAGAGGTAGGAGAGGGAAGAGCAGTATGATGGGATGGGAAGAGGTAGGAGAGACAGGAGCGGTATGGAGGGATGGGAAGAGGTAGGAGAGACAGGAGCAGTATGGAGGGATGGGAAGAGGTAGAAGAGGCGGGATCAGTATGGAGGGATGGGAAGAGGTGGGAGAGGCAGGAGCGGTATGGAGGGATGGGAAGAGGTAGGAGAGGCGGGATCAGTATGGAGGGATGGGAAGAGGTAGGAGAGGCAGGAGCAGTATGGAGGGATGGGAAGAGGTAGGAGAGGCGGGAGCAGTATGGAGGGATGGGAAGAGGTAGGAGAGGGAGGAGCAGTATGGAGGGATGGCAAGAGGTAGGAGAGGCGGGAGCAGTATGGAGGGATGGGAAGAGGTAGGAGAGAGAGGAGCAGTATGGAGGGATGGGAAGAGGTAGGAGAGGCGGGAGCAGTATGGAGGGATGGCAAGAGGTAGGAGAGGGAGGAGCAGTATGGAAGGATGGGAAGAGGTAGGAGAGGCGGGATCAGTATGGAGGGATGGGAAGAGGTAGGAGAGACAGGAGCGGTATGGAGGGATGGGAAGAGGTAGGAGAGGCAGGAGCAGTATGGTGGGATGGGAAGAGGTAGGAGAGGCGGGAGCAGTATGGAGGGATGGGAAGAGGTAGGAGAGACAGGATCGGTATGGAGGGATGGGAAGAGGTAGGAGAGAGAGGAGCAGTATGGAGGGATGGGAAGAGGTAGGAGAGAGAGCAGCAGTATGGAGGGATGGGAAGACGTATGAGAGGCGGGAGCAGTATGGAGGGATGGGAAGAGGTAGGAGAGAAAGGAGCAGTATGGAGGAATGGGAAGGGGTAGGAGAGGCAGGAGCAGTATGGAAGGATGGGAAGAGGTAGGAGAGGGAAGAGCAGTATGGAGGGATGGGAAGAGGTAGGAGAGAGAGGAGCAGTATGGAGGGATGGGAAGAGGTAGGAGAGGGAAGAGCAGTATGGAGGGATGGGAAGATGTAGGAGAGAGAGGAGCAGTATGGAGGAATGGGAAGAGGTATGAGAGGCAGGAGCAGTAGAGAGGGATGGGAAGAGGTAGGAGAGGCAGGAGCGGTATGGAGGGATGGGAAGAGGTAGGAGAGGCAGGAGCAGTATGGAGGTTTGGGAAGAGGGAGGAGCAGTATGGAGGGATGGGAAGAGGTAGGAGAGGGAGGAGCAGTATGGAGAGATGGGAAGAGGTAGGAGAGGCAGGAGCAGTATGGAGGGATGGGAAGAGGTAGGAGAGAGGAGCAGTATGGAGGGATGGGAAGAGGTAGGAGAGAGGAGCAGTATGGAGGTATGGGAAGAGGTAGGAGAGGCAGGAGCAGTATGGAGGGATGGGAAGAGGTAGGAGAGGCAGGAGCAGTATGGAGGAATGGGAAGAGGTAGGAGAGGCAGGAGCAGTATGGAGGGATGGGAAGAAGTAGGAGAGGCAGGAGCAGTATGGAGGGATGGGAAGAGGTAGGAGAGAGGAGCAGTATGGAGGGATGGGAAGAGGTAGGAGAGGGAGGAGCAGTATGGAGGGATGGGAAGAGGTAGGAGAGGGAAGAGCAGTATGGAGAGATGGGAAGAGGTAGGAGAGGCAGGAGCAGTATGGAGGGATGGGAAGAGGTAGGAGAGAGGAGCAGTATGGAGGGATGGGAAGAGGTAGGAGAGAGGAGCAGTATGGAGGGATGGGAAGAGGTAGGAGAGGCAGGAGCAGTATGGAGGGATGGGAAGAGGTAGGAGAGAGGAGCAGTATGGAGGGATGGGAAGAGGTAGGAGAGAGGAGCGGTATGGAAGGATGGGAAGAGGTAGGAGAGGCAGGAGCAGTATGGAGGGATGGGAAGAGGTAGGCGAGGCGGGAGCAGTATGGAGGGATGGGAAGAGGTAGGAGAGGCGGGAGCAGTATGGAGGGATGGGAAGAGGTAGGAGAGGGAGGAGCAGTATGGAGGGATGGGAAGAGGTAGGAGAGGTAGTTGCAGTATGGAGGGATGGGAAGAGGTAGGAGAGGGAGGAGCAGTATGGAGGGATGGGAAGAGGTAGGAGAGGCGGGAGCAGTATGGACGGATGGGAAGAGGTAGGAGAGGCGGGAGCAGTATGGAGGGATGGGAAGAGGTAGGAGAGGCGGGAGCAGTATGGACGGATGGGAAGAGGTAGGAGAGGCGGGAGCAGTATGGAGGGATGGGAAGAGGTAGGAGAGGGAGGAGCAGTATGGAAGCATGGGAAGAGGTAGGAGAGGTGGGAGCAGTATGGAGGGATGGGAAGAGGTAGGAGAGGGAGGAGCAGTATGGAGGGATGGGAAGAGGTAAGAGAGGGAGGAGCAGTATGGAGGGATGGGAAGAGGTAGGAGAGGCGGGAGCAGTATGGAGGGATGGGAAGAGGTAGGAGAGGCGGGAGCAGTATGGAGGGATGGGAAGAGGTAGGAGAGGCGGGAAGAAGGAAGGAAGGTCTGGAGGTGACTGGAGGAGGAGTAGGAAGGAAGTACAGGAGGTGACTGGAGGAGGAGAAGGAAGGAAGGGCAGGAGGTGACTGGAGGGGGAGAAGGAAGGAAGGGCAGGAGGTGACTGGAGTGGGAGAAGGAAACAAGGGCAGGAGGTGACTGGAGGGGGAGAAGGAAGGAAGGGCAGGAGGTGACTGGAGGGGGAGAAGGAAGGAAGGGCAGGAGGTGACTGGAGGAGGAGAAGGAAGGAAGGGCAGGAGGTGACTGGAGTGGGAGAAGGAAGGAAGGGCAGGAGGTGACTGGAGGGGGAGAAGGAAGGAAGGGCAGGAGGTGACTGGAGGGGGAGAAGGAAGGAAGGGCAGGAGGTGACTGGAGGGGGAGAATGAAGGAAGGGCAGGAGGTGACTGGAGGGGGAGAAGGAAGGAAGGGCAGGAGGTGACTGGAGGGGGAGAGGTGGGAGAAGGGTGGGGAGAGGTGGGAGAAGGGCGGGGAGAGGTGGGAGATGGGCGGGGAGAGGTGGGAGAAGGGTGGGGAGAGGTGGTAGAAGGGTGAGGAGAGGTGGGGGAAGCGCGGGGAGCGGTGGAAGGGCGGGAAGCGGTGGGAGAAGGGCGGGGAGCGGTGGAAGGGCGGGAAGCGGTGGGGAGAGGTGGAAGAAGGGCGGGGAGAGGTGGGAGAAGGGTGGGGAAGGGTAGCGGAAGGATGAGGAGCAGAGTTTTTGCTGGAAGTATTAAGGTACATGTAGGAGAAGGGCAGGAAAGGGGGAGGAAGGAATATGGAGAGTTAGGAGAAGGGTAGATAGCGGTAGGAGAAGGGCAGGGAGAGGTAGGGTAAGGTCGGGAAAAGGTGAGGGAAGGGAGCGGAGAGATAAGGGAAGGACGTGGAGTGGTAGAGAAAGTTCCGGTAGAGGTAGGAGAAGAGTAGAGAGTGGTAGGGGAAGGGAGTGGTGAGGTAGGGGAGGGGTGGGGAAAGGTAGGAGAAGGGAGGAAAGTGGTATGGGAGGGGAAGGGAAAGGCAGGGAGTGGTAAAGGAAGGGTGGAGTATGGTAGGTGTAAGTCAGAAGGAGGTAGGCGAAGGGCAGGGAGAGGTATGGGACAGGCAGGCAGCAATAGGATTAAGGTAGAGGTAGGTAGGTGAAGGGCAGTGAGATGCAGAGAAGGGCAGGGAGAGGTAGCAGAAAGGCAGGGAGATGTAGGGGAAGGGTGAGATGTGGTAGGAGAAGGGCGGGGAGCGGTAGGTGTAAGGCGGGGAGCGGTAGGTGTAAGGCGGAGGGAGGTAGGAGAAGGGCGAGGAGCGGTAGGTGTAATGCGGAGGGCGGTAGGAGAAGGGCGGGGAGCGGTAGGTGTAAGGCGGAGGGAGGTAGGAGAAGGGCGGGGAGCGGTAGGTGTAAGGCGGAGGGAGGTAGGAGAAGGGCGGGGAGCGGTAGGTGTAAGGCGGAGGGAGGTAGGAGAAGGGCGGGGAGCGGTAGGTGTAAGGCGGAGTGAGGTAGGTGTAAGGCGGGGAGCGGTAGGTGTAAGGCGGAGGGAGGTAGGAGAAGGGCAGGGAGCGGTAGGTGTAATGCGGAGGGCGGTAGGAGAAGGGCGGGGAGCGGTAGGTGTAAGGCGGAGTGAGGTAGGTGTAAGGCGGGGAGCGGTAGGTGTAAGGCGGAGGGCGGTAGGAGAAGGGCATGGAGCGGTAGGTGTAAGGCGGAGGGAGGTAGGAGAAGGGCGGGGAGCGGTAGGTGTAAGGCGGAGGGAGGTAGGAGAAGGGCGGGGAGCGGTAGGTGTAAGGCGGAGGGAGGTAGGAGAAGGGCGGGGAGCGGTAGGTGTAAGGCGGAGGGAGGTAGGAGAAGGGCGAGGAGCGGTAGGTGTAATGCGGAGGGCGGTAGGAGAAGGGCGGGGAGCGGTAGGTGTAAGGCGGAGTGAGGTAGGTGTAAGGCGGGGAGCGGTAGGTGTAAGGCGGAGGGCGGTAGGAGAAGGGCATGGAGCGGTAGGTGTAAGGCGGAGGGAGGTAGGAGAAGGGCGGGGAGCGGTAGGTGTAAGGCGGAGGGAGGTAGGAGAAGGGCGGGGAGCGGTAGGTGTAAGGCGGAGGGAGGTAGGAGAAGGGCGGGGAGCGGTAGGTGTAAGGCGGAGGGAGGTAGGAGAAGGGCGGGGAGCGGTAGGTGTAAGGCGGAGGGCGGTAGGAGAAGGGCGGGGAGCGGTAGGTGTAAGGCGGAGGGAGGTAGGAGAAGGGCGGGGAGCGGTAGGTGTAAGGCGGAGGGAGGTAGGAGAAGGGCGGGGAGCGGTAGGTGTAAGGCGGAGGGAGGTAGGAGAAGGGCAAGGAGCGGTAGGTGTAAGGCGGAGGGAGGTAGGAGAAGGGCGGGGAGCGGTAGGTGTAAGGCGGAGGGCGGTAGGAGAAGGGCGGGGAGCGGTAGGTGTAAGGCGGAGGGCGGTAGGAGAAGGGCTGGGAGCGGTAGGTGTAAGGCGGAGGGCGGTAGGAGAAGGGCGGGAGCGGTAGGTGTAAGGCGGAGGGAGGTAGGAGAAGGGCGGGGAGCGGTAGGTGTAAGGCGGAGGGCGGTAGGAGAAGGGCGGAGAGCGGTAGGTGTAAGGCGGAGGGCGGTAGGAGAAGGGCGGGGAGCGGTAGGTGTAAGGCGGAGGGCGGTAGGAGAAGGGCGGGGAGCGGTAGGTGTAAGGCGGAGGGAGGTAGGAGAAGGGCGGGGAGCGGTAGGTGTAAGGCGGAGGGAGGTAGGAGAAGGGCGGGGAGCGGTAGGTGTAAGGCGGAGGGAGGGAGGAGAAGGGCGGGGAGCGGTAGATGTAAGGCGGAGGGAGGTAGGAGAAGGGCGGGGAGCGGTAGGTGTAAGGCGGAGGGAGGTAGGAGAAGGGCGTGGAGCGGTAGGTGTAAGGCGGAGGGCGGTAGGAGAAGGGCGGGGAGCGGTAGGTGTAAGGCGGAGGGCGGTAGGAGAAGGGCGGGGAGCGGTAGGTGTAAGGCGGAGGGAGGTAGGAGAAGGGCGGGGAGCGGTAGGTGTAAGGCGGAGGGAGGTAGGAGAAGGGCGGGGAGCGGTAGGTGTAAGGCGGAGGGAGGTAGGAGAAGGGCGGGGAGCGGTAGGTGTAAGGCGGAGGGAGGTAGGAGAAGGGCGGGGAGCGGTAGGTGTAAGGCGGAGGGAGGTAGGAGAAGGGCGTGGAGCGGTAGGTGTAAGGCGGAGGGCGGTAGGAGAAGGGCATGGAGCGGTAGCTGTAAGGCGGAGGGAGGTAGGAGAAGGGCGGGGAGCGGTAGCTGTAAGGCGGAGGGAGGTAGGAGAAGGGCGGGGAGCGGTAGGGAAAAGGCAGGGATGGGTGAGGAAAGGGTGTGGAGAGGCAAGGGAAGGGCGGGGAGAAGTAGGGGTAGAGCGGGGTGTGGTAGGAGAGGGGCGGGGAGTGTAAAAGTGCTGGGAGAGGAAGGGGAGGGCCATGGAGAGGTAGGAGTGGGCAGGGAGATGTAAACGGGCGGGGAGAGGTAGGGGAGGGCCATGGAGAGGTAGGAGTGGGCAGGGAGATGTAAACGGGCGGGGAGAGGTAGGGGAGGGCCATGGAGAGGTAGGAGGGGGTGGGAGAGGTAGGAGTGGGCGGGGAGATATAAATGGGCGGGGAGAGGTAGGGGAGGGCCATGGAGAGGTAGGAGGGGGTGGGAGAGGTAGGAGTGGGCGGGGAGATATAAAAGGGCGGGGAGAGGTAGGGGAGGGCCATGGAGAGGTAGGAGGGGGTGGGAGAGGTAGGAGTGGGCGGGGAGATATAAAAGGGCAGGGAGAGGTAGGGGAGGGCCATGGAGAGGTAGGGGAGGAGCCATAAAAGCTGGTATTTGGGGATTTCGTGAACGGAGAAGGAATGTGGAATGGTTCGATTCGTTGTCAGGTTTTCCAGAGATCAATTCTCTGTTGTCACCAGAACAGGTGTCCCCATTGACAGTGACAACCAGAATCATGGATGGACCATCACCTTCTGTCCAGCTGACTGTTGTCACCAGAATATACAGATGGGGGTGTACTTGGATTGGCTCAGAGCATAATAAAACCTGACAGAGATTCCCGCCCTCCATTCAGATCCATTCTCCATGGGTGGGTGATCACTTCCTGACACACAGGCCTCCTCTCCCTGTGTAGGGTGGAATCTCCCGGACTGACAGATCTCCGATTGGTTGTCTAATGGTCTTGTGTGTTGTATTTTATAGATCTGCCAATCAGAACTCTTCTTCCTCATCCATTGGAGGACACAGGAATTCAGTCGGGTTATACTGCTTCCTACAGGAGGACGCAGCTATTGTTAGGCAGCCCAGGATAGCCCCTCCTACTCCCAGCATGCCTCTGTTTTATTGATGTCTTTTCTTTGGAATGTCACCTTCAATCACTGGGACTCCAGAGCTGAGTGTACTGGTAAGCGGTGGCTGTGGGGCCCTTTCCGGGTGCGGGGCCCCAGTGCTTGCTCTGTGAGTGAGGCCGTTTGGGCTGAAGCACTGTAAGCCGCACTTCTTTGGTGCCTTTGATATTTCTCGCTGCCGCTGGTTCTCACCGTGGAAAAGGTTCATT
The DNA here is from genome assembly GCF_062004578.1 of Staurois parvus. Taxonomy (NCBI): domain Eukaryota; kingdom Metazoa; phylum Chordata; class Amphibia; order Anura; family Ranidae; genus Staurois; species Staurois parvus. Next base: position 16,081 of record NW_028319816.1, read on the forward strand.
GGAGGACTGAGCGCTGATGTCATCCATGGGGTGGAGGTCATACGTGTGCTTTGCTTACATTCAGTGTAAAGGGACCTTCACTGCCTGCTGCTCCTGCCTCACAATGTGGAGCTCCAATCTCTGGTCCATTACCCACCTACAGTGACCTGGCTACTCCTCATCATCACCAGAGTAGCTGGGGCCCCGAAACCTCTGTGTTCCCACCAGTGACTACCCTCGGGGTGGTCCACATCTGTGCAGTATGTTTTCGGTGCATTTTATGTGTGTTACCATGGAACTCCATACAACATGCGTCTTTATGAAAGCACATCAAGGATGCAGCAGGCAGGAATGTAGGGCAGAGGTGTGATGGGGGCCTGAAGGGTGGGATCCCGTCTACAGAAGACACCCCGTCCCCCATAAACTGCGTTAGCAGCCCTGGGAGCATCATATGACACCCAATGGCAGGCTCTCAAGGGTTGGTATGATGACAGATAAGAAGCTCTTCCTTCTGGAAGAAGAGGGCTCAGAAGAGATTCTCATTGGCCATCAGGGTCATGTGAGCAGGCGCCTCCCTCCAATATGATTACTGGCTCCGGGGCTTCTAGCGCAGCGTACGGAGTGTCTTCTGTAGAAGTATAACCAGAAAACTGCACCAGTAGAAGGCATGTTCACCATTAATGGTGCTTCCGACCGGCAGCTGGAATCCCTTCCTAAATCCCAGTTTGAACTGGTTGGCTCCGCCCTTCTCACGTATTGGCAGGAACCTTAAAGCCAAACTCTCTGTTTATTTTCACTTTAAATAGTTCTTTTTGGGCCAAGCAATGAAAACAAGGCTTGCTCTGATTGGCTGAGAGGGAGAGGTGACAACTGATCAGAGGAAGCCTTGGATTCCTTTCACTTTCATCTGTCAGATCCTGGTAGATTGGGTCTCTCTATCACCCAGGGTAGATCCATGTCCTTCATCAGTCTGATGTTCATACAGATGTGCAGGCTACGCTGCTGAGATGCTGATACCTCAACCACAGAGCATAGAACTCGCTTGCCTTCCATGTCTTCTCTCCAGCCCAATACTGTGATTGGGGATATCCCAGGAGACCAACGTGTACTCTGCTAAATCCCACCATCTCTCCTCCACCCACTTCTGCAGTAGGTTCCCTCAGAGCCCTACTTCCGCGGATACCTCAACCATAAACATGTAACTCGTTTGACCTTTGATGTCTTCCTTTCAGCCCAATACTGTAATTGGGGATGTCCCAGGAAGCCAACGTGTACTCTAAATCCCACCATCTCTCCTCCACCTACATCTGCAGTAGGTTCCCTCAGAGCCCGACTTCCACGGATACCTCATCCATAGAGCATGGAACTCACTTGACCTTTAAAGTCTTCCTTTCAGTCCCGTACTGTAATTGGGGATGTCACATGAAGCCAACGTGTACTCTAAATCCCACCATCTCTCCTCCACCTACTTCTGCAGTAGGTTCCCTCAGAGCACAACTTCCACTGATACCTCATCTATAGAGAATGGAACTCGCTTGGCCTTCCATGTCTTCTTTTCAGCACAATACTGTGATTGGGGATGTCCCAGGAGACCAAAATGTACTCTAAATCCCACCGTCTCTCCTCCACTCACTTCTGCAGTAGGTTCCCTCAGAGCCCGACTTCCACGGATACCTCATCCATAGAGCATGGAACTCACTTGACCTTTGATGTCTTCCTTTTCAGTCCCGTACTGTAATTGGGGATGTCACAGGAAGCCAACGTGTACTCTAAATCCCACCATCTCTCCTCCACCCACTTCTGCAGTAGGTTCCCTCAGAGCCCGACTTGCACTGATACCTCATCCATAGAGCATGGAACTCACTTGACCTTCTATGTCTTCTTTTCAGCCCAATACTGTGATTGGGGATGTCCCAGGAGACCAACGTGTACTCTAAATCCCACCATCTCTCTTCCACCCACTTCTGCAGCAGGTTCCCTCAGAGCCTGACTTGCACTGATACCTCATCCATAGAGAATGGAACTCACTTGACCTTCTATGTCTTCTTTTCAGCCCAATACTGTGATTGGGGATGTCCCAGGAGACTAACGTGTACTCTAAATCCCACCATCTCTCTTCCACCCCCTTCTGCAGTAGGTTCCCTCAGAGCCTGACTTGCACTAATACCTCATCCATAGAGCATGGAACTCACTTGACCTATGATGTCTTCCTTTTCGGTCCCATACTGTAATTGGGGATGTCACAGAAATCCAACGTGTACTCTGCTAATTCCCACCATCTCTCTTCCACCCACTTCTGCAGTAGGTTCCCTCAGAGCCTGACTTGCACTAATACCTCATCCATAGAGCATGGAACTCACTTGACCTTTGATGTCTTCCTTTTCGGTCCCATACTGTAATTGGGGATGTCACAGGAATCCAACGTGTACTCTGCTAATTCCCACCATCTCTCTTCCACCCACTTCTGCAGTAGGTTCCCTCAGAGCCTGACTCCCACTGGCCCAGTAAGCTTGAAGTTGGAGGTCACCCAGCTCCTCTGAAAAGCCTTCTGCATGAAGGTACACCATCACGTCTACAAAGGAGAAAGGAAGGGGGTTTCTCCAGCCCATGTGTTAACTCTTTCTAGAGCTTTGCCCTACCCAGGCCCCTACTTCTTTCCTCAGGAAACCCTGTGTCTTTGGGACATGGAAACCCCCTTTATGGTGCTTGGTAGCTCAGTGCCCTTCACTGCAGAGGGACTTTCTGGCTTTGTAAGAGGTTGACAGGATAAGCTCCGACTGTATCCTACCTGGATAAGAACCCAGGATCCCCAATGTTGCCTGGGCTCACTTGCTGCTTCTGAGAACATCGTCCCCCATGCTTTGTCTAGTGTTCTTTCTTGGTATCCCCATTGTGGGATCCTCAAACGGCCTCCTTTTGAAGAGTTGCCTTTATGGATTCTTCTAGGCAGTGCCTTCCAGGCCTAACAACTTCACCATGTTCCAGCGTTGGTAGCTATCTGTCTCTGGCGGGTGAACCAGTTCAGCTTGAGTCGTGAACACCTGGTGTACCCTAGATTCCTTGTCTCCTAACAGGAAGTTCACCTCTTCCTCATGGGAGTGCAGTGCATTGGGGACCCCCCCACCTCTGCTAGGCCCCACACTCTTCTTATTTGGCCCCCCTTTCTGTTTTCACAGGCTTATGTTCAGAGCAGACTTTCCGGCCTGTTGCTATGGTCCTGGTAGTCCCTGGCCTGATCCTTTAGACCACTGGAATAGAATGCTCCTCCATATCCAGGGAATGTCATTTGATGGAGAGCCTCCATGCTTGGGTCCAACATCTGGTTTCCTGTTTCAGACTCCGTTGGACACCATCTAGGTGTTGCCATGTCTTTGTTTTTTAGGTGAAGTGGGAGTCGTCCCTGCAGTAGGGGAGGTAACCTAGTCCCTGTGCTGGGAGCCTTAAATTTACTCACTTTCACCCCTAAGGACAATGTCTTGGATCTGGCTCTTCTCAGCCAGTAACCTCTGCATTGAGAAGAGAGGTTTGCCTACCTAGATGCACCTCTGTGTCAGGTCTGGATCTCCTTGAATTGCCAGCAGGTGGGAAATCTTGGTTTCCTGCTGAAGGTTACCCTCTGCCAGGAAGAGAGTATGTGCTGAAGGCTTCCTAGCACCTTTCCACCTGGGAATAGGGTTAGAGGTAAAAGGCCTTCAGCCTACCCATGTAAACTGGCTTGTCTTTCTCACCTGGACCAGTTTAGGTCTTGGTTCCCTCCTGGGACCTGTCCCTTCAGCAGTTGTCCCCAGTTTTCTGTTAGCCATATCAGGCTCTCTTCTTCCCTACATGGGAATTTTGTTGTTGTTCCACCTGTTTTGGTTGGTCAGTTTCCCTCTGGTTCAGGTTCAGAATTCCCTTCCATGTAAAGTAGTTCCTTTCAGGTCTTGAGTATCAGGTTTGTTCTCGGTGCCCTTTCCTCTGTCTGGTAGAGGGCTCAACCTCATCTAGTGTCATATTCCGGTGTTGATCTATCAATCGGCTCCTGGGCTGCAGACAGTCCCCAGTTTTTTTTAGTTGATCCTGCCCCCGGTTGTTGCTGTGCTGCCCACCCCTCACCTGGACTGCTTTTGGACATCTTGACTTAATCTGAATTCCTGTGTCCCTCAGAAATTGAAACTAAGATTTGTGTATTTACTGTAAAATCCTTTTTTGCAGTTTATTGGGGGCCATATCCTTTTGTGGTTCTTTTCATGTTCTCGGTACCACGTGTTACAAAGTCAGGTATGCTTGGGGAGGGGGGGGGGGGGTATACCAGGGCTGGCCTGTTTCTGTTTGCCAGTATCCAGTCCTTCTGTAGGCACCAGTATAACCCGATTGTATCTACATTCCTTTGTCCCTCAAAGGACAAGAAAGAAAAGGATTTTCCGGTAAGTAGGCAAATCCTATTTTCACGGCCCATTCTTGGTCAGCCACGTGACTCTTCCAATATGGTGGCCATTCTTCTGGCATCCTGTAGATCCTGTGCTATGATTTGATGGCTTCTTTCTATCCTCAGGTGCCTTTCACCCCATGAATGGTACAGAAGATGAGAACACCTTGTACATCCAGCAGTGCGGGGTCTTATTAGACTGTCAGGATGATGACGACGATGATGACGATGATGATGATGATGATGAAGACATCTCCCAGTCCGCTCCAGGCGAGGAGAGCGAGGAAAGCTTTTTAGAAACTGACAAAAAAGACAGTCCTCCCTGCAGTGCTTCCTCTATAGGCCGCCCGAGCGGGAAGGGGGCCAGCAAGCTCTCCAATATCATTGCCCATCTGCAGAGCCTGGCCAGTGAGCGGGAGTCCTCCCGCAGAGAGACTGTAGCAGAGGAAGACGAGGCCTGGCCTCAGATGGGGGAGAGCTCTTACGCCTTCTCTAGTGACGGCATTCCATATGAAGGGAACAGTCTGGCCTCACCTCAGGGCCGCCCGCACTCCACAGACCAGCGGCTCAAGGCTTTTAAGGCCATTAAGATCTTGCAGGAGACAGACTCCAAGGACAAAAAGTACATTTGTGTGGAGTGCGGGAAGACCAGCCGCTACAAGTCGGCCTATTTGCGGCACAAGCGAACTCACACAGGCGAAAAGCCTTTTAGTTGTACGGATTGCGGCAAGTGCTTCCGGCGCAGCTCGCAGTTGGTGACGCATCAGCGAACTCATACAGGAGAGCGGCCGTACACGTGTCTGCGGTGTGGGAAAAGCTTCAGCTGTAATTCCACCCTGGTGACCCACCAGCGGACCCACACGGGGGAAAAACCTTACATCTGCATGGAATGTGGCAAGGGGTTTATCCACAGCTCCGACTACAACCGTCATCATCGTGTCCACCGCGGAGAGAAACGCTACACCTGCAAGGAGTGCGGCAAGAGCTTCAGCCAGAGTTCCTACCTGGTCATCCACCAACGCATTCATACCGGTGAGAAACCATTCATCTGCAACGAATGCGGTAAAAGCTTCAGCCGCAACTCGTCACTGGTGACCCACCAGAGAGTTCACACCGGAGAGCGCCCGTACACCTGTGCCGAATGTGGGAAGAGCTTCCGCCAAAGTTCCCACCTCCTCATCCACCAGAGGACCCACACGCCGGACAGCCACCTGGCGCTCCGTGCTATGATGTGAGCGCTGTGCACGTCACTTCCAAAGATACTCAGTAGGACATTTCCAGATGGCTCCAGCCGAGGTCTCCAACTTGGTGCTAATGGAGAAGCGTAGGAGCCCCCATCATGTAGCGTCCTCATCCTTGTAGTGTGCTGATATCATCTGGCCATATTGCAGAACATTTGTGTCCCCCCCCCCTTCCCCCACTGTCTATTTATACACGATGGCTAGCTGTGAAGACTTAGTCCATCCGCTGTCTCTGTTAGAGAGTCAGGAGTGCTATAGTAGGTAGCTTCATCCTGATTGCATGCCTCTCTCTCCAATCACGAGTCGCTGCATCCTCTGTATCCTGTCTAATATGTCTCTCTTTCCTTAAACTTTGTTAAAGGAGACTGTGCCGCCTTGTGTCTCTGTGGAGTCATTGTGTGCTGAGCCTACATGACACAGGTTCGACTGCTGGGGTAATACAAGCTGTACATATGGCTAGGAGGGGTCATGAGAGGACAGACCGGCAGTACAGAACATGAGATTGCTGAGAGTTGGGTGTATGTTCTCCATAGGAAGAGTCATGAGAGGACAGACCGGCAGTACAGAACATGAGATTGCTGAGAGTTGGGTGTATGTTCTCCATAGGAAGAGTCATGAGAGGACAGACCGGCAGTACAGAACATGAGATTGCTGAGAGTTGGGTGTATGTTCTCCATAGGAGGAGTCGTGAGAGGACAGACCGGCAGTACAGAACATGAGATTGCTGAGAGTTGGGTGTATGTTCTCCATAGGAGGAGTCATGAGAGGACAGACCGGCAGTACAGAACATGAGTTTGCCGAGAGTTGGGTGTATGTTCTCCATAGGAGGAGTCATGAGAGGACAGACCGGCAGTACAGAACATGAGTTTGCCGAGAGTTGGGTGTATGTTCTCCATAGGAGGAGTCATGAGAGGACAGACCGGCAGTACAGAACATGAGTTTGCCGAGAGTTGGGTGTATGTTCTCCATAGGAGGAGTCATGAGAGGACAGACCGGCAGTACAGGAACATGAGTTTGCCAACAGTTGGGTGTATGTTCTTCATCCATAGGAAGAGTCGTGAGAGGACAGACCGGCAGTACAGAACATGAGTTTGCCGAGAGTTGGGTGTATGTTCTCCATAGGAGGAGTCATGAGAGGACAGACCGGCAGTACAGAACATGAGCTTGCCAAGAGTTGGGTGTATGTTCTCCATAGGAGGAGTCATGAGAGGACAGACCGGCAGTACAGAACATGAGCTTGCTGAGAGTTGGGTGTATGTTCTCCATAGGAGGAGTCATGAGAGGACAGACCGGCAGTACAGAACATGAGCTTGCTGAGAGTTGGGTGTATGTTCTCCATAGGAGGAGTCATGAGAGGACAGACCGGCAGTACAGAACATGAGCTTGCTGAGAGTTGGGTGTATGTTCTCCATAGGAGGAGTCGTGAGAGGACAGACCGGCAGTACAGAACATGAGCTTGCCGAGAGTTGGGTGTATGACCTCCATAAGAGGAGTCATGAGAGGACAGACCGGCAGTACAGAACATGAGTTTGCCAAGAGTTGGGTGTATGTTCTCCATAGGAGGATTCATGAGAGGACAGACCGGCAGTAGAGAACATGAGCTTTCTGAGAGTTGGGTGTATGGCCTCTACGGGAAGAGTCATGAGAGGACAGACCGGCAGTACAGAACATGAGCTTTCTGAGAGTTGGGTGTATGGCCAGGCAGACCGGCAGTACAGAACTTGAGAATTTGCCGAGAGTTGGGTGTATGGCCTCTATGGAAAGAGTCTAGAGAGGACAGACCGGCAGTACAGAACATGAGTTTGCCGAGAGTTGGGTGTATGATTTCCATAGGAGTCATGAGAGGACAGTCAGGAGATATAGAACATAGGTTTGCAGAAAGCTGGGTGTATGGCCTCCACAGGAGTCGTGTGTGACCTCCACAGCAGGAGTCATGGGAGCACAGACAGAAGTTGAGTCTGCAGGGAGGTGTGTGTGTAGCCTTCATAGGAGCACAGACAGGAGATAGAGAAGATGGTTTATTTGATTGTGTATGGACTTCATAGGAAGGGTCACGGGAGGACAGAGCTGGTTCCAAATTGAGGTTGCAAGGAGGTGTGTGTGTTTGGCCTTCTTAGGAAGAGTCACAAAAGGACAGGCAGAAGGCACAGAAGACGAAGGTAGTAGTCAGTGAGTATGACCTCCATCAGAAAAGTCCTGGGAGGACAGAGAGACAGTACAGATGATAAGTATGCAGGGAGGTGTATGTATGGCCTCCATAGGAGGAGTCATGGGAGGTTAGACTGGAGGTACGGAGGGAGAGTTTGCAGAGAGATGTATGTATGGCCTCCATAGGAGGAGTCATGGGAGGTCAGACAGGAGATCTGGAGGGAGAGTTTGCATGGATTTGTATGCATGGCCTCTGTAGGAGGAGTCATGGGAGGTCAGACTGGAGGTACGGAGGGAGAGTTTGCAGGGAGTTGTATGCATGGCCTCCATAGGAGGAGTTATGGGAGGGCAGACAGGAGATATGGAGGGAGAGTTTGCAGAGAGATGTGTGTATGGCCTCCATAGGAGGAGTTATGGGAGGGCAGACAGGAGATATGGAGGGAGAGTTTGCAGAGAGATGTGTGTATGGCCTCCATAGGAGGGGTCATTGGAGGTACGGAGGGAGAGTTTGCATGGATTTGTATGCATGGCCTCTGTAGGAGGAGTCATGGGAGGTCAGACTGGAGGTACGGAGGGAGAGTTTGCATGGATTTGTATGCATGGCCTCCATAGGAGGAGTTATGGGAGGTCAGACAGGAGATCTGGAGGGAGAGTTTGCAGGGAGTTGTATGTATGGCCTCCATAGGAGGAATCATGGGAGGTCAGACTGGAGGTACGGAGGGAGAGTTTGCAGGGAGTTGTATGTATGGCCTCCATAGGAGGAATCATGGGAGGTCAGACTGGAGGTACGGAGGGAGAGTTTGCAGGGAGTTGTATGCATGGCCTCCATAGGAGGAGTTATGGGAGGTCAGACAGGAGATATGGAGGGAGAGTTTGCAGAGAGATGTGTGTATGGCCTCCATAGGAGGGGTCATTGGAGGTACGGAGGGAGAGTTTGCAGGGAGTTGTATGCATGGCCTCCATAGGAGGAGTCATGGGAGGTCAGACAGTACGTACGGAGGGAGAGTTTGCAGGGAGTTGTATGCATGGCCTCTGTAGGAGGAGTCGTGTGTGACCTCCAGTTTGCAGGGACAAATCTTTTGTGGACTCCTGTGATCGGGGTGTAAGAGGTGCAGAATTCGGGATGTCCCGTAGCTCTGTGCTATAATGTGCGCATGCTTATCTCTGTACATTTGATTGGTTATTGGACTCTTCCATGTGTAGCCTCTGGGTAGCTGGCAGTTCCATCCACATTGTCTGCCTTCTTCTGGTGGAGTCCCGGCATGGATCTCTATTCTGTGTCACCCAATAACAACGTGAAAGATGATTTGTGATTGGCCGCTGGCTCTCAGTACCTTTCTTCCCTCCTCTTCTAGAGCACATACCCCTCCCCGGAACACGTAACCCTCCCCGGAACACGTAACCCTCCCCGGAACACGTAACCCTCCCAGAACACGTAACCCTCCCAGAACACGTAACCCTCCCAGAACACGTAATCCTCCCAGAACACATAACCCTCCCCAGAACACGTAACCCTCCCAGAACACGTAACCCTCCCCGGAACACGTAATCCTCCCCGGAACACGTAATCCTCCCAGAACACGTAACCCTCCCAGAACACGTAACCCTCCCAGAACACGTAATCCTCCCAGAACACGTAACCCTCCCAGAACACGTAATCCTCCCAGAACACGTAACCCTCCCAGAACACGTAACCCTCCCAGAACACGTAACCCTCCCAGAACACGTAACCCTCCCAGAACACGTAATCCTCCCAGAACACGTAACCCTCCCAGAACACGTAATCCTCCCAGAACACGTAACCCTCCCAGAACACGTAACCCTCCCAGAACACGTAATCCTCCTCTCCCAGAAGGCATAGGCCTCCTGGAACACCCAACCCTCCTGAAATCCATCACCTCCCTGAATGGATAGGACTTCCCCACAAAACACCTCCCTCCTACCAGCAGACATAATCCAGTCCCTCCCGAAGCATGTGACCGTCCCAGTACATGTGACTCCCTACACTTGAAACCCTGAACCCCCAGAACATGCTATCCTCCTCTCCGGAAATGCTTAATGCCCCTCTTCACAACATGTGACCTCCCTCTTCCGGTATCAGCGACCCTTCCCCCTGAACATGTGACCCTTTTCTCCCTGAACTCATTGCCTTTCCTTCTCCATGACATCTCTCAGTCCATGTGTGGACTGGCTGGGCTGAATGCTGGTTGATGGGACAGCTTTTGAAGGTTTGCATTGGCTGACATTTGGCACCATTGGGTCCACGTCTTTCCATTACTGGGGAGATTCTCCGACTGTTGGTGGGACCCAGAACTCCTCAGAGAATGGTGCATTTTGTGGGCACATGATTGTAGTTAGAGACTCATTTTGGGACCTGATGTGGTAGAGGAGATGGACACAATGTTATGTCTTCTGATTCTTGAACCGTGTCCTGAGAGTCTTCTATTTCCCATCATTCTGGTAGGTTGGGTGGTCAGTTAGGTTTTACTTTCCAGAAAAATTGTCAATAGAAAACCAAAATGACTCCCATACAAGTTGAAGGATCTTCATGATGTCTATGGTAGGGCTCGGGAGATATTCACCAGAAAAAGGTTACATGGAGGAGTTCGGCTCCTCGTTGCCACCAGTGCTATTCCTGGTGCTGCCATGTGACAAGGAGGACCCGTCAGGAGGCTGAACACCTTGAACTAGTCTAAGCTGACCCTCTTTAGCTCCTCCTTCCCCTAGAAGTAGCATGAGGACTGTGTGTCAGATTGTCTGCTTCCATCAGAGGCTTTTCAGACAGTTGTTTGTCTTCATGTCTCCCAATATCGCGGTACCGGGACAGCAGGTTGGATGTTGGTGATTGGTGGTTCCTGTGGAGCACTTTGGGTGTCTTTAGTGGAACTTTCCTCGCCTTTGTTGTGTTCCTGGAAGTCATTTACCAAGGGCCCCTACCTATGTCTCTGCTTGGTAGATGCTACAGCCAATCCACACCATCGATATCTGCCCGACGTCCCCTCATTACCCACTTCAAATGTCAGCATTTTCCTAGCCAGAGCCCCGTATGAGCAGAATATACAGAGAGCAGGAAACGTGCGATGTGTGATGTCATAGAGGAGACTGTGATGGGGTCATCTGTGGGCAACACAACTTCCCATGATGACGTGACCCGACACATCTTCCCATGAGGACGTGACCCGACACATCTTCCCATGATGACGTGACCCGACACATCTTCCCATGATGACGTGACCCGACACATCTTCCCATGAGGACGTGACCCGACACATCTTCCCATGATGACGTGAATCGACACATCTTCCCATGATGACGTGACCCGACACATCTTCCCATGAGGACGTGACCCGACACATCTTCCCATGATGACGTGACCCGACACATCTTCCCATGATGACGTGACCCGACACATCTTCCCATGATGACGTGACCCGACACATCTTCCCATGAGGACGTGACCCGACACATCTTCCCATGATGACGTGACCCGACACATCTTCCCATGATGACGTGACCCGACACATCTTCCCATGAGGACGTGACCCGACACATCTTCCCATGATGACGTGACCCGACACATCTTCCCATGAGGACGTGACCCGACACATCTTCCCATGATGATGTGAATCGACACATCTTCCCATGATGACGTGAATCGACACATCTTCCCATGATGACGTGACCCGACACATCTTCCCATGATGACGTGACCCGACACATCTTCCCATGATGACGTGACCCGACACAACTTCCCACGATGACGTGACCCAACACATCTTCCCATGACATTGAAAGTAGGTAGGTGGTCTTTTTCCTGTTCCTTGGGGGCCCCCACAAGATACCAACGGTCACACCTGGACACAGCTACGAGATCTGGGAAAGTGAATGCACTCAAGTCACCTCAGTTGCGATTGCAAACACTTCAGTTTTATTGGCATAACATCGGGGTTATTATACTGTAGTCTTTGGGCAAACACACCCTCAGACCATCCAATCAAACACACCCTCAGACCATCCAATCAAACACACCCTCAGACCATCCAATCAAACACACCCTCAGACCATCCAATCAAACACACCCTCAGACCATCCAATCAAACACACCCTCAGACCATCCAATCAAACACACCCTCAGACCATCCAATCAAACACACCCTCAGACCATCCAATCAAACACACCCTCAGACCATCCAATCAAACACACCCTCAGACCATCCAATCAAATACATGGACATTTTTTTACCTTAACTCAACAATTATTTGTATGAGGTTTGCATTTTCACTCTTCTGCTTTATCTGTCACACCATATCTGACCCAACGCCCAGACCATGACCGTAATCTGACCCAACGCCCAGACCATGACCGTAATCTGACCCAACGCCCAGACCATGACTGTAATCTGACCCAACGCCCGGACCATGGCTGTAATCTGACCCAACGCCCGGACCATGGCTGTAATCTGACCCAACGCCCGGACCATGGCCGTAATCTGACCCAACGCCCGGACCATGACTGTAATCTGACCCAACGCCCGGACCATGGCTGTAATCTGACCCAACGCCCGGACCATGGCTGTAATCTGACCCAACGCCCGGACCATGGCTGTAATCTGACCCAACGCCCAGACCATGGCTGTAATCTGACCCAACGCCCGGACCATGACCGTAATCTGACCCAACGCCCGGACCATGGCTGTAATCTGACCCAACGCCCGGACCATGGCTGTAATCTGACCCAACGCCCAGACCATGGCTGTAATCTGACCCAACGCCCGGACCATGGTTGTAATCTGACCCAACGCCCAGTCCATGGTTGTAATCTGACCCAACGCCCAGACCATGACTGTAATCTGACCCAACGCCCAGACCATGGCCGTAATCTGATCCAACGCCCAGACCATGACCGTAATCTGACCCAACGCCCCGACCATGACCGTAATCTGACCCAACGCCCAGACCATGACCGTAATCTGACCCAACGCCCAGACCATGACCGTAATCTGACCCAACGCCCAGACCATGACCGTAATCTGACCCAACGCCCAGACCATGACCGTAATCTGACCCAACGCCCAGACCATGACCGTAATCTGACCCAACGCCCAGACCATGACCGTAATCTGACCCAACGCCCAGACCATGACCGTAATCTGACCCAACGCCCCGACCATGACTGTAATCTGACCCAACGCCCCGACCATGGCTGTAATCTGACCCAACGCCCCGACCATGACTGTAATCTGACCCAACGCCCCGACCATGGCTGTAATCTGACCCAACGCCCAGACCATGGCTGTAATCTGACCCAACGCCCGGACCATGGCTGTAATCTGACCCAACGCCCAGACCATGGCTGTAATCTGACCCAACGCCCGGACCATGGTTGTAATCTGACCCAACGCCCAGTCCATGGTTGTAATCTGACCCAACGCCCAGACCATGACTGTAATCTGACCCAACGCCCAGACCATGGCCGTAATCTGATCCAACGCCCAGACCATGACCGTAATCTGACCCAACGCCCCGACCATGACCGTAATCTGACCCAACGCCCAGACCATGACCGTAATCTGACCCAACGCCCAGACCATGACCGTAATCTGACCCAACGCCCAGACCATGACCGTAATCTGACCCAACGCCCAGACCATGGCCGTAATCTGACCCAACGCCCAGACCATGGCCGTAATCTGACCCAACGCCCAGACCATGGCCGTAATCTGACCCAACGCCCAGACCATGGCCGTAATCTGACCCAACGCCCAGACCATGGCCGTAATTTGACCCAACGCCCAGACCATGACCGTAATCTGACCCAACGCCCAGACCATGACCGTAATCTGACCCATCGCCCAGACCATGACCGTAATCTGATCCAACGCCCAAGTTGTGGTTAAAACTTTTCAGAAATGAGAGTAAACCATATCTGCTTTTTTGTAAAGTTTGCAAAAACACTTATTTCTACATGAAGCTGACATGGACAGTTTTGTTAGTGTGTACAAATGTCATATATGTATGTTAAACAAGCATCTTGTATTAGTGTAATCAAAATGGATTCAGTTATATTCCATTTAATCCTTTCAGACATGACCTAGTAACCTTCCCAGGATGACATGACTTCCCATGATGACGTGACCCGACACATCTTCCCAGGATGACCTGACCCAACACAACTTCCGATGACATGACCTAGCCACCTTCCCAGCATGACATGACTTCCCATGATGACGTGACCCGACTCATCTTCCCAGGATGACCTGACCCAACACAACTTCCGATGACATGACCTAGCCACCTTCCCAGCATGACATGACTTCCCATGATGACGTGACCCGACTCATCTTCCCAGGATGACCTGACCCAACACAACTTCCGATGACATGACCTAGCCACCTTCCCAGCATGACATGACTTCCCATGATGACGTGACCCGACTCATCTTCCCAGGATGACCTGACCCAACACAACTTCCGATGACATGACCTAGCCACCTTCCCAGCATGACATGACTTCCCATGATGACGTGACCCGACTCATCTTCCCAGGATGACCTGACCCAACACAACTTCCGATGACATGACCTAGCCACCTTCCCAGCATGACATGACTTCCCATGATGACGTGACCCGACTCATCTTCCCAGGATGACCTGACCCAACACAACTTCCGATGACATGACCTAGCCACCTTCCCAGCATGACATGACTTCCCATGATGACATGACCCGACACATCTTCCCAGGATGACCTGACCCAACACAACTTCCGATGACATGACCTAGCCACCTTCCCAGGATGACATGACTTCCCATGATGACGTGACCCGACACATCTTCCCAGGATGACCTGACCCAACACAACTTCCGATGACATGACCTAGCCACCTTCCCAGGATGACATGACTTCCCATGATGACATGACCCGACTCATCTTCCCAGGATGACCTGACCCAACACAACTTCTGATGACATGACCTAGCCACCTTCCCAGGATGACATGACTTCCTGTGGTGACCCGACACATCTTACCACAGGGACCTGACAAGACAAAAAATTACAGATATGAGTAGAACAATGAGCTCTGCTCCCTGCCATTGGGATCACTTCTGTAGTTCTGCTCCCTGCCATTGGGATCACTTCTGTAGTTCTGCTCCCTGCCATTGGGATCACTTCTGTGGTTCTGCTCCCTGCCATTGGGATCACTTCTGTGGTTCTGCACCCTGCCATTGGGATCATTTCTGTGGTTCTGCTGAGTTTCACCAATACCCACCAAGCAAGTCCTGCTGGGACTCCTCCTGAGCACCATAAACTGGAACTTAAAGCTTCTTCATGATGTTGGATCACAGGGGAAGGCAGAACCCCTCTCAGGCTTTTGTTGCCTGCATCTGTTGAGGGATTTCCCCTCATTTCCTGTCCCAGTGACACAAGAGGAAATCTCCCAACAAGGTCACAAACAGCTTGTCCCAGTTGAAGTTCTAGTTCTTCTAGGATTATCTAAATAAGTAAACTGTTGGCTGGAGTCCAACTTTAAAGCCATTGAGGCCCTGGGACACTAACATCAACCACCATTAGAGGGAAAGGTCTCAGAACCACTACCTTGAGGGAATTGGTCCTTCACATTTTCTGGAGTCAGTTTGAATAGCTTGTTGGTGCAGCTGACTCCAGAAATGCAACCTGGACCTCAATCCTGCCCAGTGTAGGATGGAAAGCAGATAACAGAGGATTTCACCTAAAAAGGGTCACCATCAGAGGGGTATGTAGCTGACACCTCCCAACCACATGAGGATGATGGGAGTTGTCTACAGATGGTTTACAATGAGCATCCTACACTGGGTGACCTTTTCTTGATTGAGTGAAATGTTGCCACCACCTCAGCATACAAGGCGTAAGAACATTACAACGCAGATGACTCCGGTAGATGGAAGCCGGGATCATGGAAGCTCCACTTTCTTCCTCAAGTCAGAACTGTAGATCTGAGGTTCCCAGCGGCCCCGGGACTCTTCTGTAGTGTTTTTTATTCCAATCAGAAGCCTCCATTGCAGTCTGATGCTCTAAGGAAGCTCCATAGACCCACATTGTCATCTGCTGGTCACCCTGCCATGTTGTGTGCTGGGAGGTAGCCTGAGGAACATTTGAGATGGGCCATGCCATGAATTTAAATGGTGAGATTTAAGGCTTTCTCACAGGTCTACGAAACGCTTCCAGAGCAGAACTGTCAGTATTTTTGTTGTACCCAATAGAAATCGGGCTAACTGGGCCAACACCAGGGCAGCAGATGACTTGAATACATACAGACCGGGGATGGCGCCATTTTTATATTATTAGAATCCGGAACCCAAAATGGTCCATCCCGATGATATCCTCAAATTCCTATCATCTCTGTGGGAGACATCATGGTACAGACTGTGCTGCCTTCTCCATTACAAGGGCATGATATAATTGTGGCTGTCGGTGATCTATGATGGGGCAATACATGTCAACAGAGATAAATATCTGCAGAGAAGAATCCGATAACACTTTGTATAATGGGATTAGCCATTTCCACAATGGAGGCCGTTCCTGTTACACCTAATGAAATATCAATAGTGTGATCAGAGCTCCGGGGGAAGAGAAGAGCTTTTATACCTGGAGACGGAGTCCACACACACACACCAATCTCTCAGGAGGAATCCGGGAGATGTCCTTACCGTGGAACAAATGGGGCCTTATATACTGGAGACCCACCCAAGGCGTATACAAAGTATGGAGGATACTGGGCTGGTCACTGGAGAAACGAGCAACTGTGAGCTTTGTACACAGCGGATACATGGGATAGATTGGATGGTGATGGAGGTCCAGGGACATATCCGGGGTACACAGAGGATACATAGGATAGATTGGATGATGATGGAGGCCCAGGGACATGTCCAGGGTACACAGAGGATACATTGGATAGATTGGATGATGATAGAGGTTCAGGGGCACGTCCGGGGTACACGGAGGATACAAAGGATAGATTGGATGATGATGGAGGCCCAGGGTACACGGAGGATAGATTGGATGATGGAGGCCCAGGGACACGTCCAGGGTACACGGAGGATAGATTGGATGATGGAGGCCCAGGGGCATGTCTGGGGTACATGGAGGATACATAGGATAGATTGGATGATGGAGGCCCAGGGGCATGTCTGGGGTACACAGAGGATACATAGGATAGATTGGATGATGATGGAGGCCCAGGGACACGTCCAGGGTACACGGAGGATAGATTGGATGATGGAGGCCCAGGGGCATGTCTGGGGTACATGGAGGATACATAGGATAGATTGGATGATGGAGGCCCAGGGGCATGTCTGGGGTACACGGAGGATACATAGGATAGATTGGATGCTGATGCAGTTCCAGGGACATGTCCGGGGTACACAGAGGATACATAGGATAGATTGGATGATGATGATGATGGAGGTTCAGGGGCACGTCCGGGGTACACGGAGGATACATAGGATAGATTGGATGATGATGGAGGCCCAGGGACATGTCCGGGGTACACGGAGGATAGATTGGATGATGGAGGCCCAGGGGCATGTCTGGGGTACATGGAGGCTACATAGGATAGATTGGATGATGGAGGCCCAGGGGCATGTCTGGGGTACACCGAGGATAGATTGGATGCTGATGCAGTTCCAGGGACATGTCCGGGGTACACAGAGGATACATAGGATAGATTGGATGATGATGATGATGATGGAGGTTCAGGGGCACGTCCGGGGTACACGGAGGATACATAGGATAGATTGGATGATGATGGAGGCCCAGGGACATGTCCGGGGTACACGGAGGATAAATCTCCAAAAACTGAGACGGAAGCTGCCATCTCCCCAGCGGGATCAAAGAGAGAAGCATCAGATAATGAGGAATTCCTAAAACCACTCACAGGTCTCACATCAACACGAGACGAGTCGGAGGAGAAGACACCTTTTAATATTTAATTTCCTAATATACTTATGAATATCCATAAAGGTTTCAAATGTATTCAAAGGGCGGGGGAGGGGGAGGAGCAAGCTTCAAGCCATGGAGAAGAACACATCTCCTCTTCTGAGAGCACAAAGGAGAAAGAATCCCATGAGGGACCACAACTTTGGGGGTACATTGTTGGCCAGAAAAGGACTTGGGGTACATATTTCAGATGATTGAAAAATGAGCGAACAGTGTAACCAGGCAGAGGGGAGAGCCAATAGAATTCTAAGATGGATCACCAGAGGGGTCCCCGGCAGGAGGAAGTAGGTCCTGATTCCTCTATATAGATCTATCACTAGAGGGGTCACCAGCAGGAGGAAGGGGGTCCTGATTCCTCTATATAGATCCTATCACTAGAGGGGTCACCGGCAGGAGGAAGGAGGTCCTGATTCCTCTATATAGATCTATCACTAGAGGGGTCACCGGCAGGAGGAAGGAGGTCCCGATTCCTCTATATAGATCCTATCACTAGAGGGGTCACCGGCAGGAGGAAGGAGGTCCTGATTCCTCTAGATATAAATCCTATCACTAGAGGGGTCACCGGCAGGAGGAAGGAGGTCCTGATTCCTCTATATAGATCCTATCACTAGAGGGGTCACCGGCAGGAGGAAGGAGGTCCTGATTCCTCTATATAGATCTATCACTAGAGGGGTCACCGGCAGGAGGAAGGAGGTCTCGATTCCTATATATAGATCTATCACTAGAGGGGTCACCGGCAGGAGGAAGGAGGTCCCGATTCCTCTATATAGATCCTATCACTAGAGGGGTCACCGGCAGGAGGAAGGAGGTCCCGATTCCTCTATATAGATCCTATCACTAGAGGGGTCCCCGGGGGGGAGGAAGGAGGTCCTGATTCCTCTATATAGATCTATATATCACTAGAGGGGTCACCGGCAGGAGGAAGGAGGTCCCGATTCCTCTATATAGATCCTATCACTAGAGGGGTCACCGGCAGGAGGAAGGAGGTCCCGATTCCTCTATATAAATCCTATCACTAGAGGGGTCACCGGTGGGAGGAAGGAGGTCCTGATTCCTCTATATAGATCCTATCACTAGAGGGGTCACCGGCAGGAGGAAGGAGGTCCGGATTCCTCTATATAGATCTATATATCACTAGAGGGGTCACCGGTGGGAGGAAGGAGGTCCTGATTCCTCTATATAGATCCTATCACTAGAGGGGTCCCCGGCGGGAGGAAGGAGGTCCTGATTCCTCTATATAGATCCTATCACTAGAGGGGTCACCGGCAGGAGGAAGGAGGTCCTGATTCCTCTATATAGATCCTATCACTAGAGGGGTCACCGGCAGGAGGAAGGAGGTCCTGATTCCTCTATATAGATCCTATCACTAGAGGGGTCACCGGCAGGAGGAAGGAGGTCCTGATTCCTCTATATAGATCTATCACTAGAGGGGTCACCGGCAGGAGGAAGGAGGTCCCGATTCCTCTATATAGATCTATCACTAGAGGGGTCACCGGCAGGAGGAAGGAGGTCCTGATTCCTCTATATAGATCTTTATATCACTAGACGGGTCACCGGCAGGAGGAAGGAGGTCCTGATTCCTCTATATAGATCCTATCACTAGAGGGGTCACCGGCAGGAGGAAGGAGGTCCTGATTCCTCTATATAGATCTATCACTAGAGGGGTCACCGGCAGGAGGAAGGAGGTCCCGATTCCTCTATATAGATCTATCACTAGAGGGGTCACCGGCAGGAGGACGGAGGTCCTGATTCCTCTATATAGATCTATATATCACTAGAGGGGTCACCGGCGGGAGGAAGGAGGTCCTGATTCCTCTATATAGATCCTATCACTAGAGGGGTCACCGGCGGGAGGAAGGAGGTCCTGATTCCTCTATATAGATCCTATCACTAGAGGGGTCACCGGCAGGAGGAAGGAGGTCCCGATTCCTCTATATAGATCCTATCACTAGAGGGGTCACCGGCGGGAGGAAGGAGGTCCCGATTCCTCTATATAGATCCTATCACTAGAGGGGTCACCGGCGGGAGGAAGGAGGTCCCGATTCCTCTATATAGATCCTATCACTAGAGGGGTCACCGGCGGGAGGAAGGAGGTCCTGATTCCTCTATATAGATCCTATCACTAGAGGGGTCACCGGCGGGAGGAAGGAGGTCCTGATTCCTCTATATAGATCTTTCTATCACTAGAGGGGTCACCGGCAGGAGGAAGGAGGTCCTGATTCCTCTATATATAGATCCTATCACTAGAGGGGTCACCGGCGGGAGGAAGGAGGTCCCGATTCCTCTATATAGATCCTATCACTAGAGGGGTCACCGGCGGGAGGAAGGAGGTCCCGATTCCTCTATATAGATCCTATCACTAGAGGGGTCACCGGCAGGAGGAAGGAGGTCCCGATTCCTCTATATAGATCCTATCACTAGAGGGGTCACCGGCGGGAGGAAGGAGGTCCCGATTCCTCTATATAGATCTATCAATAGAGGGGTCACCGGCAGGAGGAAGGAGGTCCCGATTCCTCTATATAGATCCTATCACTAGAGGGGTCACCGGCGGGAGGAAGGAGGTCCTGATTCCTCTATATAGATCCTATCACTAGAGGGGTCACCGGCAGGATGAAGGAGGTCCTGATTCCTCTATATAGATCCTATCACTAGAGGGGTCACCGGCAGGAGGAAGGAGGTCCTGATTCCTCTATATAGATCCTATCACTAGAGGGGTCACCGGCAGGAGGAAGGAGGTCCTGATTCCTCTATATAGATCTATCACTAGAGGGGTCACCGGCGGGAGGAAGGAGGTCCTGATTCCTCTATATAGATCTATCAATAGAGGGGTCACCGGCAGGAGGAAGGAGGTCCTGATTCCTCTATATAGATCCTATCACTAGAGGGGTCCCCGGCAGGAGGAAGGAGGTCCTGATTCCTCTATATAGATCTATCACTAGAGGGGTCACCGGCAGGAGGAAGGAGGTCCTGATTCCTCTATATAGATCCTATCACTAGAGGGGTCACCGGCAGGAGGAAGGAGGTCCCGATTCCTCTATATAGATCCTATCACTAGAGGGGTCACCGGCAGGAGGAAGGAGGTCCTGATTCCTCTATATAGATCCTATCACTAGAGGGGTCACCGGCAGGAGGAAGGAGGTCCTGATTCCTCTATATAGATCTATCACTAGAGGGGTCACCGGTGGGAGGAAGGGGGTCCTGATTCCTCTATATAGATCTATCACTAGAGGGGTCACCGGCAGGAGGAAGGAGGTCCTGATTCCTCTATATAGATCTATCACTAGAGGGGTCACCGGCAGGAGGAAGGAGGTCCTGATTCCTCTATATAGATCTATCACTAGAGGGGTCACCGGCAGGAGGAAGGAGGTCCTGATTCCTCTATATAGATCCTATCACTAGAGGGGTCACCGGCAGGAGGAAGGAGGTCCTGATTCCTCTATATAGATCTATCACTAGAGCGGTCACCGGCAGGAGGAAGGAGCTCCTGATTCCTCTATATAGATCCTATCACTAGAGGGGTCCCCGGCAGGAGGAAGGAGGTCCTGATTCCTCTATATAGATCTATCACTAGAGGGGTCCCCGGCAGGAGGAAGGAGGTCCCGATTCCTCTATATAGATCTATCACTAGAGGGGTCACCGGCGGGAGGAAGGAGGTCCTGATTCCTCTATATAGATCTTTCTATCACTAGAGGGGTCACCGGCAGGAGGAAGGAGGTCCCGATTCCTCTATATAGATCCTATCACTAGAGGGGTCACCGGCGGGAGGAAGGAGGTCCTGATTCCTCTATATAGATCCTATCACTAGAGGGGTCACCGGCAGGAGGAAGGAGGTCCTGATTCCTCTATAAAGATCTATCACTAGAGGGGTCACCGGCAGGAGGAAGGAGGTCCTGATTCCTCTATATAGATCTTTATATCACTAGAGGGGTCACCGGCAGGAGGAAGGAGGTCCCGATTCCTCTATATAGATCTTTATATCACTAGAGGGGTCACCGGCGGGAGGAAGGAGGTCCTGATTCCTCTATATAGATCCTATCACTAGAGGGGTCACCGGCAGGAGGAAGGAGGTCCTGATTCCTCTATATAGATCTTTATATCACTAGAGGGGTCACCGGCGGGAGGAAGGAGGTCCCGATTCCTCTATATAGATCCTATCACTAGAGGGGTCACCGGCAGGAGGAAGGAGGTCCTGATTCCTCTATATAGATCCTATCACTAGAGGGGTCACCGGCAGGAGGAAGGAGGTCCTGATTCCTCTATATAGATCCTATCACTAGAGGGGTCACCGGCAGGAGGAAGGAGGTCCTGATTCCTCTATAAAGATCTATCACTAGAGGGGTCACCGGCAGGAGGAAGGAGGTCCTGATTCCTCTATATAGATCTTTATATCACTAGAGGGGTCACCGGCAGGAGGAAGGAGGTCCTGATTCCTCTATATAGATCCTATCACTAGAGGGGTCACCGGCAGGAGGAAGGAGGTCCTGATTCCTCCATATAGATCTATCACTAGAGGGGTCACCGGCAGGAGGAAGGAGGTCCCGATTCCTCTATATAAATCCTATCACTAGAGGGGTCACCGGCAGGAGGAAGGAGGTCCTGATTCCTCTATATAGATCTATCACTAGAGGGGTCACCGGCAGGAGGAAGGAGGTCCTTATTCCTCTATATAGATCTATCACTAGAGGGGTCACCGGCGGGAGGAAGGAGGTCCTGATTCCTCTATATAGATCTTTCTATCACTAGAGGGGTCACCGGCAGGAGGAAGGAGGTCCTGATTCCTCTATATATAGATCCTATCACTAGAGGGGTCACCGGCAGGAGGAAGGAGGTCCCGATTCCTCTATATAGATCCTATCACTAGAGGGGTCACCGGCAGGAGGAAGGAGGTCCTGATTCCTCTATATAGATCTTTCTATCACTAGAGGGGTCACCGGCGGGAGGAAGGAGGTCCCGATTCCTCTATATAGATCCTATCACTAGAGGGGTCACCGGCGGGAGGAAGGAGGTCCCGATTCCTCTATATAGATCCTATCACTAGAGGGGTCACCGGCGGGAGGAAGGAGGTCCTGATTCCTCTATATAGATCCTATCACTAGAGGGGTCACTGGCAGGAGGAAGGAGGTCCTGATTCCTCTATATAGATCCTATCACTAGAGGGGTCACTGGCAGGAGGAAGGAGGTCCTGATTCCTCTATATAGATCTATCACTAGAGGGGTCACCGGCAGGAGGAAGGAGGTCCTGATTCCTCTATATAGATCCTATCACTAGAGGGGTCCCCGGCAGGAGGAAGGGGGTCCTGATTCCTCTATATAGATCCTATCACTAGAGGGGTCACCGGCAGGAGGAAGGAGGTCCTGATTCCTCTATATAGATCTATCACTAGAGGGGTCACCGGCGGGAGGAAGGAGGTCCTGATTCCTCTATATAGATCTATCACTAGAGGGGTCACCGACAGGAGGAAGGAGGTCCTGATTCCTCTATATAGATCCTATCACTAGAGGGGTCACCGGCAGGAGGAAGGAGGTCCCGATTCCTCTATATAGATCTATCACTAGAGGGGTCACCGGCAGGAGGAAGGAGGTCCTGATTCCTCTATATAGATCTATCACTAGAGGGGTCACCGGCAGGAGGAAGGAGGTCCTGATTCCTCTATATAGATCCTATCACTAGAGGGGTCACCAGCAGGAGGAAGGAGGTCCTGATTCCTCTATATAGATCCTATCACTAGAGGGGTCCCCGGCAGGAGGAAGGAGGTCCTGATTCCTCTATATAGATCTATCACTAGAGGGGTCACCGGCAGGAGGAAGGAGGTCCTGATTCCTCTATATAGATCTTATATCACTAGAGGGGTCACCGGCGGGAGGAAGGAGGTCCTGATTCCTCTATATAGATCTATCACTAGAGGGGTCACCGGCGGGAGGAAGGAGGTCCTGATTCCTCTATATAGATCTTTCTATCACTAGAGGGGTCACCGGCAGGAGGAAGGAGGTCCCGATTCCTCTATATATAGATCCTATCACTAGAGGGGTCCCCGGCAGGAGGAAGGAGGTCCTGATTCCTCTATATAGATCCTATCACTAGAGGGGTCACCGGCAGGAGGAAGGGGGTCCTGATTCCTCTATATAGATCTATCACTAGAGGGGTCACCGGCAGGAGGAAGGAGGTCCTGATTCCTCTATATAGATCCTATCACTAGAGGGGTCACCGGCGGGAGGAAGGAGGTCCTGATTCCTCTATATAGATCCTATCACTAGAGGGGTCACCGGCGGGAGGAAGGAGGTCCTGATTCCTCTATATAGATCTATCACTAGAGGGGTCACCGGCAGGAGGAAGGAGGTCCTGATTCCTCTATATAGATCCTATCACTAGAGGGGTCACCGGCAGGAGGAAGGAGGTCCTGAGTCCTCTATATAGATCCTATCACTAGAGGGGTCACCGGCAGGAGGAAGGAGGTCCTGATTCCTCTATATAGATCTATCACTAGAGGGGTCACCGGCAGGAGGAAGGAGGTCCTGATTCCTCTATATAGATCTATCACTAGAGGGGTCACCGGCAGGAGGAAGGAGCTCCCGATTCCTCTATATAGATCTATCACTAGAGGGGTCACCGGCGGGAGGAAGGAGGTCCTGATTCCTCTATATAGATCTTTCTATCACTAGAGGGGTCACCGGCAGGAGGAAGGAGGTCCCGATTCCTCTATATATAGATCCTATCACTAGAGGGGTCACCGGCAGGAGGAAGGAGGTCCCGATTCCTCTATATAGATCCTATCACTAGAGGGGTCACCGGCGGGAGGAAGGAGGTCCTGATTCCTCTATATAGATCCTATCACTAGAGGGGTCACCGGCAGGAGGAAGGAGGTCCTGATTCCTCTATAAAGATCTATCACTAGAGGGGTCACCGGCAGGAGGAAGGAGGTCCTGATTCCTCTATATAGATCTTTATATCACTAGAGGGGTCACCGGCAGGAGGAAGGAGGTCCTGATTCCTCTATATAGATCCTATCACTAGAGGGGTCACCGGCAGGAGGAAGGAGGTCCTGATTCCTCCATATAGATCTATCACTAGAGGGGTCACCGGCAGGAGGAAGGAGGTCCCGATTCCTCTATATAAATCCTATCACTAGAGGGGTCACCGGCAGGAGGAAGGAGGTCCCGATTCCTCTATATAGATCCTATCACTAGAGGGGTCACCGGCGGGAGGAAGGAGGTCCTGATTCCTCTATATAGATCTATCACTAGAGGGGTCACCGGCAGGAGGAAGGAGGTCCTGATTCCTCTATATAGATCTTTCTATCACTAGAGGGGTCCCCGGCAGGAGGAAGGAGGTCCTGATTCCTCTATATAGATCCTATCACTAGAGGGGTCACCGGCAGGAGGAAGGAGGTCCTGATTCCTCTATATAGATCCTATCACTAGAGGGGTCACCGGCAGGAGGAAGGAGGTCCTGATTCCTCTATATAGATCCTGTCACTAGAGGGGTCACCGGCAGGAGGAAGGAGGTCCTGATTCCTCTATATAGATCCTATCACTAGAGGGGTCACCGGCAGGAGGAAGGAGGTCCTGATTCCTCTATATAGATCTATCACTAGAGGGGTCACCGGCGGGAGGAAGGAGGTCCTGATTCCTCTATATAGATCTTTTTATCACTAGAGGGGTCACCGGCAGGAGGAAGGAGGTCCTGATTCCTCTATATAGATCTATCACTAGAGGGGTCACCGGCAGGAGGAAGGAGGTCCTTATTCCTCTATATAGATCCTATCACTAGAGGGGTCACCGGCGGGAGGAAGGAGGTCCTGATTCCTCTATATAGATCTATCACTAGAGGGGTCACCGGCGGGAGGAAGGAGGTCCTGATTCCTCTATATAGATCTTTCTATCACTAGAGGGGTCACCGGCAGGAGGAAGGAGGTCCCGATTCCTCTATATAGATCCTATCACTAGAGGGGTCACCGGCGGGAGGAAGGAGGTCCTGATTCCTCTATATAGATCTATCACTAGAGGGGTCACCGGCAGGAGGAAGGAGGTCCTGATTCCTCTATATAGATCTTTCTATCACTAGAGGGGTCCCCGGCAGGAGGAAGGAGGTCCTGATTCCTCTATATAGATCCTATCACTAGAGGGGTCACCGGCAGGAGGAAGGAGGTCCTGATTCCTCTATATAGATCTATCACTAGAGGGGTCACCGGCGGGAGGAAGGAGGTCCTGATTCCTCTATATAGATCTTTTTATCACTAGAGGGGTCACCGGCAGGAGGAAGGAGGTCCTGATTCCTCTATATAGATCTATCACTAGAGGGGTCACTGGCAGGAGGAAGGAGGTCCCGATTCCTCTATATAATGTAGATCTATCACTAGAGGGGTCACCGGCAGGAGGAAGGAGGTCCTGATTCCTCTATATAGATCTATCACTAGAGGGGTCACCGGCAGGAGGAAGGAGGTCCTGATTCCTCTATATAGATCCTATCAGTAGAGGGGTCACCGGCAGGAGGAAGGAGGTCCTGATTCCTCTATATAGATCTATCACTAGAGGGGTCACCGGCAGGAGGAAGGAGGTCCCGATTCCTCTATATAGATCTATCACTAGAGGGGTCACCGGCAGGAGGAAGGAGGTCCTGATTCCTCTATATAGATCTATCACTAGAGGGGTCACCGGCGGGAGGAAGGAGGTCCCGATTCCTCTATATAGATCCTATCACTAGAGGGGTCACCGGCGGGAGGAAGGAGGTCCCGATTCCTCTATATAGATCCTATCACTAGAGGGGTCACCGGCGGGAGGAAGGAGGTCCTGATTCCTCTATATAGATCCTATCACTAGAGGGGTCCCCGGCAGGAGGAAGGGGGTCCTGATTCCTCTATATAGATCTTTCTATCACTAGAGGGGTCACCGGCAGGAGGAAGGAGGTCCCGATTCTCTATATATAGATCCTATCACTAGAGGGGTCACCGGCAGGAGGAAGGAGGTCCCGATTCCTCTATATAGATCCTATCACTAGAGGGGTCACCGGCAGGAGGAAGGAGGTCCTGATTCCTCTATATAGATCCTATCACTAGAGGGGTCACCGGCAGGAGGAAGGAGGTCCTGATTCCTCTATATAGATCCTATCACTAGAGGGGTCACCGGCAGGAGGAAGGAGGTCCTGAGTCCTCTATATAGATCCTATCACTAGAGGGGTCACCGGCAGGAGGAAGGAGGTCCTGATTCCTCTATATAGATCCTATCACTAGAGGGGTCACCGGCAGGAGGAAGGAGCTCCCGATTCCTCTATATAGATCTATCACTAGAGGGGTCACCGGCAGGAGGAAGGAGGTCCCGATTCCTCTATATATAGATCCTATCACTAGAGGGGTCACCGGCAGGAGGAAGGAGGTCCCGATTCCTCTATATAGATCCTATCACTAGAGGGGTCACCGGCGGGAGGAAGGAGGTCCTGATTCCTCTATATAGATCCTATCACTAGAGGGGTCACCGGCAGGAGGAAGGAGGTCCTGATTCCTCTATAAAGATCTATCACTAGAGGGGTCACCGGCAGGAGGAAGGAGGTCCTGATTCCTCTATATAGATCTTTATATCACTAGAGGGGTCACCGGCAGGAGGAAGGAGGTCCTGATTCCTCTATATAGATCCTATCACTAGAGGGGTCACCGGCAGGAGGAAGGAGGTCCCGATTCCTCTATATAGATCTATATATCACTAGAGGGGTCACCGGCAGGAGGAAGGAGGTCCTGATTCCTCCATATAGATCTATCACTAGAGGGGTCACCGGCAGGAGGAAGGAGGTCCCGATTCCTCTATATAAATCCTATCACTAGAGGGGTCACCGGCAGGAGGAAGGAGGTCCTGATTCCTCTATATAGATCTATCACTAGAGGGGTCCCTGGTGGGAGGAAGGAGGTCCCGATTCCTCTATATAGATCCTATCACTAGAGGGGTCACCGGCAGGAGGAAGGAGGTCCTGATTCCTCTATATAGATCCTATCACTAGAGGGGTCACCGGCAGGAGGAAGGAGGTCCTGATTCCTCTATATAGATCCTATCACTAGAGGGGTCACCGGCAGGAGGAAGGAGGTCCTTATTCCTCTATATAGATCCTATCACTAGAGGGGTCACCGGCGGGAGGAAGGAGGTCCTGATTCCTCTATATAGATCTATCACTAGAGGGGTCACCGGCGGGAGGAAGGAGGTCCTGATTCCTCTATATAGATCTTTCTATCACTAGAGGGGTCACCGGCAGGAGGAAGGAGGTCCCGATTCCTCTATATATAGATCCTATCACTAGAGGGGTCACCGGCAGGAGGAAGGAGGTCCCGATTCCTCTATATAGATCCTATCACTAGAGGGGTCACCGGCGGGAGGAAGGAGGTCCTGATTCCTCTATATAGATCCTATCACTAGAGGGGTCACCGGCAGGAGGAAGGAGGTCCTGATTCCTCTATAAAGATCTATCACTAGAGGGGTCACCGGCAGGAGGAAGGAGGTCCTGATTCCTCTATATAGATCTTTATATCACTAGAGGGGTCACCGGCAGGAGGAAGGAGGTCCTGATTCCTCTATATAGATCTATCACTAGAGGGGTCACCGGCAGGAGGAAGGAGGTCCCGATTCCTCTATATAGATCCTATCACTAGAGGGGTCACCGGCAGGAGGAAGGAGGTCCTGATTCCTCTATATAGATCCTATCACTAGAGGGGTCCCCGGCAGGAGGAAGGAGGTCCTGATTCCTCTATATAGATCCTATCACTAGAGGGGTCACCGGCAGGAGGAAGGAGGTCCTGATTCATCTATATAGATCCTATCACTAGAGGGGTCACCGGCAGGATGAAGGAGGTCCTGATTCCTCTATATAGATCATTATATCACTAGAGGGGTCACCGGCAGGAGGAAGGAGGTCCTGATTCCTCTATATAGATCCTATCACTAGAGGGGTCACCGGCAGGAGGAAGGAGGTCCTGATTCCTCTATATAGATCCTATCACTAGAGGGGTCACCGGCAGGAGGAAGGAGGTCCTGATTCCTCTATATAGATCTATCACTAGAGGGGTCACCGGCGGGAGGAAGGAGGTCCTGATTCCTCTATATAGATCTTTATATCACTAGAGGGGTCACCGGCAGGAGGAAGGAGGTCATAGTGTGGTGGATCCATCCTGCCTTGTATCAATGGTTCAGGCTGGTGGTGGTGGTGGTGTCATGGTGTGGGGGATCCATCCTGCCTTGTATCAACGGTTCAGGCTGGTGGTGTCATGGTGTGGTGGATCCATCCTGCTTTGTGTCATTGGTTCAGGCTGGTGGTGGTGGTGGTGGTGTCATGGTGTGGTGGATCCATCCTGCCTTGTATCAATGGTTCAGGCTGGTGGTGGTGGTGGTGTCATGGTGTGGGGGGATCCATCCTGCTTTGTGTCATTGGTTCAGGCTGGTGGTGTCATGGTGAGGTGGGAGATTTTCCTGGCCCTAGTGAGGTGGGAGATTTTCCTGGCCCTAGTGAGGTGGACCTAATAAAGTGGTTGGTGAGCGTATACTGAACCCTGTGCCCGGACATACTGAGGATGGATAGAAGGACGGACGGATGGACTTGTTTGGTGCTCTCGCAGTCTCTCGGCACTGTACGGGGCAGTAGAACGTTGCTCGTGCTCTCCGGTCAGAGCTCAGACAGGGTATAGATTTCCTGTTGTTGGTGAGCTCTGAGGTTTCCGATCGATTCATTTACATTCAGTAATGTTATTATCGGGAGTTTGGATGGCGCTCTTATCATGTGTTGTGCCGTGTAGACGATCAGACGGATCACGGCTTTTTATTTTCACCACAATCCTCATCCTGATGACCTCAGCCCATAGATAAGAGGATGCTGTCACCGCGTGTCCAATTATAGCCTTCGGTACGGGGCGGCCAATAACGGGGCTTCGTCATCTTCCAGGCCCCTTTGTTAGTATTGGAGTAGTGTAGGGAGTCAGGGGCGGACTGACCATTTGGGAACTCGGGCACCGCCCGAGGGCCCGGGGTCAGTAGGGGGCCCCATGAGATGCTCCTGGTGCCTTTTTCATAGGCTTTTTTGAGTTTGGGCAAGGACACAGGGGCCCCATGATCCCCTATTGCCCGGGGGCCCCATGAGTTGTCAGTCCGCCCCTGGGGAGAGTATATACACACACATATATATTTATATACATGGGGGGGGGGAGGGAGATGTCAAGCCTACAGTTTACATGACTGAAGGTGTGAGCTGAAGGCATCAGCCATGTGAATCAAAGTATTAACACCTATGAAGACCTCCTGACACCAAAGATGCGGTTGTATAACCAGAACGAGGGGAAGAAGAGGGTCGGTACCACAATATTCACACCTCCCACCCTGTCCTTGGACAATCAGCATCTGCCTTGACACATTCCATGATGACGGGATGAAGGTGTCTGTATGAGCCGTGTGGATGTAAATGTTGAGTTGGTTTTCCATGGTTTGGATATCGGGGACATCAGGTGGCGAGCAGCAAGAAGCAGATGAAGCTTTCTGGTTTCCAACGATGAGGAAGGGTTGGAGGTGGATGATCTGATGGAAGAGCATCTGTGGGTGCCACCCTATCCGTCTGGTGGCTCTGCCTTACAGGCCATGGCTATTCCTAGGGTCGGTCCATGGGACTCTGCAGTGTCGACTTTTTTCAACGAATCTGCTGCAGGAAGCATTGTTGTGGTATCACGTACCTGGTGATGGAGGCCAATGGAGAGAGGGCTTCCCTTGCGGCTAAGTTCAGGACTCCCCTGAGAGTGGGACAGCGGGAGTCTGGCCCAAAGTTGCACAGGTCACCTGTAGGAGTGCTGGTTGGTGGTCCACTCAGAAGCACAGCTGGTGCATGGAGATAGGTCTGCAGACAGGAGGCGCCTGTGCGTGGTATGCAAGCCCTTCCGGGATTTAGATGTTTACTGGGTAGTCGGTTCAAGCCGAGGTCAGGTACCGGGTGGGGATCAGAGCAGATGTAGTCAGATGGGATAGCCGAGGTCATACACAGAGGAGAGAGAGAGAGTATCCGTTAGCCAAGCCGAGGTCAGATAAAGGGTAAGGCAGAGTAGACGGGTCCAGGAGCAAGCCAGGTCAGTATCTGGAAATCACGGGTCAAAGTCACAGGAACCAGGAACAGGGCACGGGGAGCTAGAGATCATCCAGCAACTCGAGGAAGTGATGAGCCTCCTTATAAAGGCCGTCTGGCACCATACTGAGGCTGATGTGTACTTCTGTGGCCATGCAGAGTATTGGCAGAAATGCCAGATCTTCCAGAACTTCTGCCGTGGACAGGACCCTGACATGTGGTTTGTGGCCTCGGCCTGCAGTGAATCAGCCATGGTAGATGTGCCAGCCATTTGGGTATTGTTGAGCGAAGGATGGGTCCCATTAATTCCTTCCAATAACAGCGGGTCTGCGTAGATGTGCAGCTTCATGGGATCCATCCTTTGCTTAACTGTTACTTGGAGCTGAGAGAAGCTCCTTCCGTGGCCTGCACTCATAGTGGTGGACAGGATTGCTTTCCCTTGTAGCCTGAGCGGCACATGTCTTCCATTACCAGTTCACAGCCATTTGGGTATGACATGTATGAGGAACCACATGACTCAGCCTCCCTGGTGCTTGGCAGGAGCAACACCTCTGTGGAACAAGTCATCAGATAAAGGTCCACACTCCTCGTTCTTCACTGTCCGCATCTCCCACCCTCCACAAGATTCTCCAGTTGCATCCGCCCTGACACGTTCCTCCTCTAGTACAGGAGGGAAGACTCACAGGAGGTTTCAGAGGCTTAGAATAAACTATATCAAGAGTGGGAGAAGGTCATAGAGCCATGCTGAGGAGGGTCAGGTGGAGGCTTGAACCTCTGCAGAATTTTCCAAAACCCACCTTGTTGTTTCCAGCAGCATCCATCTCAAGCCAGATGCCTCTACCGCAGATGCTGGAGTGGAAGAAAAATGTCCCCGAATCACCCTCATGCCCAGCATCTCAATGCCAGCTTGGCAAGACTTCTGTCTTTGCCGGCAAAGTATGAGTGTATGTTACGCTCATACCTTGCCTGGCACGTGTCCTCAACCTTGCCTGGCACGTGTCCTCAACCTTGCCTGGCACGTGTCCTCAACCTTGGCTGGCACGTGTCCTCAACCTTGCCTGGCACCTGTCCTCAACCTTGGCTGGCACCTGTCCTCAACCTTGCCTGGCACGTGTCCTCAACCTTGGCTGGCACGTGTCCTCAACCTTGCCTGGCACGTGTCCTCAACCTTGGCTGGCACGTGTCCTCAACCTTGCCTGGCACGTGTCCTCAACCTTGGCTGGCACGTGTCCTCAACCTTGGCTGGCACGTGTCCTCAACCTGGGCTGGCACGTGTCCTCAACCTTGCCCGGCACGTGTCCTCAACCTTGCCTGGCACGTGTCCTCAACCTGGTGGTGCAGCGGCTCATTACGAAGTACTCTGGCCTCCAGGAGGTCCCACGTCAGGCCAGGTTTTAGGTGATCATACCCGGCCAGTGTTCACCTGGCAGAAATGCAGGGCCAACATGAGCTGCAACCGTGACTCCTCCACATCCTGGAACTCAACACTGGCCATGCTGAAGACGTGGATGCCATGAAAGGGTACCTGTGTGATTATGGTACGAGGACGTCATCGGTTCATCATTTAGGAGGTGTGCAGTAAGTTGGCTCCTTTGAAGAGCTGACCAAGTTGGTGAGCCAGGCTGTTACAATTTTGTGTTCCTCCTGGAGCTTGTGGTGGTCAGATAGGGTCGGGCGCTGAAGGCCCAGCAGCAGGAGGAATAGAAGGACTTGCTGCTGTCCCAGGGACATAGTCTACTAGAATATGAGGGAGAGGGAAGGCAAGGAGCAAACAGAGCAGTCTTCAAGGGGAAGGTTTCCCCTTCCCAAACCTTATGAGTTGTACATGGGTGGGGTGAGATCTCAGAGGACAGCATTTTCCTCAGTGACACCGAGGACTCGGGACTCTGCAGCAACATGTGCTGGATGGGCTCTGTTATTCTCAGGAACCCCAGGACTTGGGTGTTCAAAGAGAAGGACCACTAATGGGTAGTCACCACAAAAGATCTCCAATACACAGGTTCTATGGAATCCTAAGGTTCCTCCAAAGGTTGCTCGGGGATCCTTCAGCAATTTCTGCCTCTCAGATAAGTTCCCATTGACGCTATTGATCTTTTTAGCCATCTGTAAGGGGGGCATTCTTCCCACTGACCCCCAATGTAAGGGACATTCTTCCCACTGACCCCCAATGTAAGGGACATTCTTCCCACTGACCCCCAATGTAAGGGACATTCTTCCCACTGACCCCCAATGTAAGGGACATTCTTCCCACTGACCCCCAATGTAAGGGACATTCTTCCCACTGACCCCCAATGTAAGGGACATTCTTCCCACTGACCTCCAATGTAAGGGACATTCTTCCCACTGACCCCCAATGTAAGGGACATTCTTCCCACTGACCCCCAATGTAAGGGACATTCTTCCCACTGACCCCCAATGTAAGGGACATTCTTCCCACTGACCCCCAATGTAAGGGACATTCTTCCCACTGACCCCCAATGTAAGGGACATTCTTCCCACTGACCCCCAATGTAAGGGACATTCTTCCCACTGACCTCCAATGTAAGGGACATTCTTCCCACTGACCCCCAATGTAAGGGACATTCTTCCCACTGACCCCCAATGTAAGGGACATTCTTCCCACTGACCCCCAATGTAAGGGGGGAATTCTTCCCACTGACCCCCCAATGTAAGGGACATTCTTCCCACTGACCCCCAATGAAAGGGACATTCTTCCCACTGACCCCCAATGTAAGGGACATTCTTCCCACTGACCCCCCAATGTAAGGGACATTCTTCCCACTGATCACCAATGTAAGGGACATTCTTCCCACTGACCCCCAATGTAAGGGACATTCTTCCCACTGACCCCCAATGTAAGGGACATTCTTCCCACTGACCCCCAATGTAAGGGACATTCTTCCCACTGACCCCCCAATGTAAGGGACATTCTTGCCACTGACCCCCAATGTAAGGGACATTCTTCCCACTGACCCCCAATGAAAGGGACATTCTTCCCACTGACCCCCAATGTAAGGGACATTCTTCCCACTGATCACCAATGTAAGGGACATTCTTCCCACTGACCCCCAATGTAAGGGACATTCTTCCCACTGACCCCCAATGTAAGGGACATTCTTCCCACTGACCCCCAATGTAAGGGATATTCTTCCCACTGATCACCAATGTAAGGGACATTCTTCCCACTGACCCCCAATGTAAGGGACATTCCTCCCACTGACCCCCAATGTAAGGGACATTCTCCCCACTGACCCCCAATGTAAGGGACATTCTTCCCACTGACCCCCAATGTAAGGGACATTCTTCCCACTGACCCCCCCAATGTAAGGGACATTCTTCCTACTGACCACCAATGTAAGGGACATTCTTCCCACTGACCCCCAATGTAAGGGACATTCTTCCCACTGACCCCCAATGTAAGGGACATTCTTCCCACTGATCCCCAATGTAAGGGACATTCTTCCCACTGACCCCCAATGTAAGGGACATTCTTCCCACTGACCCCCCCAATGTAAGGGACATTCTTCCCACTGACCCCCAATGTAAGGGACATTCTTCCCACTGACCTCCAATGTAAGGAACATTCTTCCCACTGACCCCCAATGTAAGGGACATTCTTCCCACTGACCCCCAATGTAAGGGACATTCTTCCCACCGATCCCCAATGTAAGGGACATTCTTCCCACTGACCCCCAATGTAAGGGACATTCTTCCCACCGATCACCAATGTAAGGGGGGAATTCTTCCCACTGACCCCCAATGTAAGGGGGGAATTCTTCCCACTGACCCCCAATGTAAGGGACATTCTTCCCACTGAGCCCCAATGTAAGGGACATTCTTCCCACTGAGCCCCAATTTAAGGGACATTCTTCCCACTGACCCCCAATGTAAGGGACATTCTTCCCACTGAGCCCCAATGTAAGGGGGGAATTCTTCCCACTGACCCCCCAATGTAAGGGACATTCTTCCCACTGAGCCCCAATGTAAGGGACATTCTTCCCACTGAGCCCCAATTTAAGGGACATTCTTCCCACTGACCCCCAATGTAAGGGACATTCTTCCCACTGACCCCCAATGTAAGGGACATTCTTCCCACTGACCCCCAATGTAAGGGGGGAATTCTTCCCACTGACCCCCAATGTAAGGGACATTCTTCCCACTGACCCCCAATGTAAGGGACATTCTTCCCACTGACCCCCCAATGTAAGGGACGTTCTTCCCACTGAGCCCCAATGTAAGGGACATTCTTCCCACTGACCCCCCAATGTAAGGGACATTCTTCCCACTGATCCCCAATGTAAGGGACATTCTTCCCACTGATCCCCAATGTAAGGGACGTTCTTCCCACTGACCCCCAATGTAAGGGACATTCTTCCCACTGATCCCCAATGTAAGGGACATTCTTCCCACTGATCCCCAATGTAAGGGACATTCTTCCCACTGACCACCAATGTAAGGGACATTCTTCCCACTGACCCCTAATGTAAGGGACATTCTTCCCACTGACCCACCAATGAAAGGGACATTCTTCCCACTGACCCCCAATGTAAGGGACATTCTTCCCACTGACCACCCCAATGTAAGGGACATTCTTCCCACTGACCCCCAATGTAAGGGACATTCTTCCCACTGACCCACCAATGAAAGGGACATTCTTCCCACTGACCCCCAATGTAAGGGACATTCTTCCCACTGACCACCCCAATGTAAGGGACATTCTTCCCACTGACCCCCAATGTAAGGGACATTCTTCCCACTGACCCCCAATGTAAGGGACATTCTTCCCACTGATCACCAATGTAAGGGACATTCTTCCCACTGACCCCCAATGTAAGGGACATTCTTCCCACTGACCCCCAATGTAAGGGACATTCTTCCCACTGACCACCAGTGTAAGGGACATTCTTCCCACTGATCCCCAATGTAAGGGACATTCTTCCCACTGACCCCCAATGTAAGGGACATTCTTCCCACTGATCCCCAATGTAAGGGACATTCTTCCCACTGACCCCCAATGTAAGGGGGAATTCTTCCCACTGACCCCCAATGTAAGGGACATTCTTCCCACTGACCCCCAATGTAAGGGACATTCTTCCCACTGACCCCCAATGTAAGGGACATTCTTCCCACTGACCCCCAATGTAAGGGACATTCTTCCCACCGACCCCCACTGTAAGGGACATTCTTCCCACTGACCCCCAATGTAAGGGACATTCTTCCCACTGACCACCAATGTAAGGGACATTCTTCCCACCGACCCCCAATGTAAGGGACATTCTTCCCACCGACCCCCAATGTAAGGGACATTCTTCCCACCGACCCCCAATGTAAGGGACATTCTTCCCACTGAGCCCCAATGTAAGGGACATTCTTCCCACTGAGCCCCAATGTAAGGGACATTCTTTCCACTGACCCCCAATGTAAGGGACATTCTTCCCACTGACCCCCAATGTAAGGGATATTCTTCCCACCGACCCCCAATGTAAGGGACATTCTTCCCACTGACCCCCCAATGTAAGGGACATTCTTCCCACCGATCCCCAATGTAAGGACATTCTTCCCACTGACCCCCCAATGTAAGGGACATTCTTCCCACCGATCCCCAATGTAAGGGACATTCTTCCCACTGACCCCCCAATGTAAGGGACATTCTTCCCACTGACCCCCAATGTAAGGGACATTCTTCCCACCGACCCCCAATGTAAGGGACATTCTTCCCACCGACCCCCAATGTAAGGGACATTCCCCCCACTGACCCCCAATGTAAGGGACATTCTTCCCACTGACCCCCAATGTAAGGGACATTCTTCCCACCGACCCCCAATGTAAGGGACATTCTTCCCACCGACCCCCAATGTAAGGGACATTCTTCCCACCGACCCCCCAATGTAAGGGACGTTCTTCCCACCGATCCCCAATGTAAGGGACATTCTTCCCACTGACCACCAATGTTGGTGGACTATTGGGTGTCCAGGCTGGACCACGGGCCCGGAGCTGGCACGGTACGTTCTGTCTGATGGGCCTTTTGTTCTGGAGTTCCACCTGTTCCGTCACCTTCATTAAAATGGACCAACCCTGGATTAACAATGACTAGTCATCCCCCTGCTGGGACCCCAAGGACATCTCATGGCACCTCTGCTGACCTATTCTGGTGTTCCGGCACTGTTGGAGGGCCACACAACTGCTAAACTCCCAAACCTGAGCTGTCCACCTGCCCTCTCCCCAGCACACCTGAACCTCATGTTGGGGGATTTTTTCAGTACAGATACCTACCTTGGTCTATTATATGGCTGTGCAGAGAGCAGGCCGACTCCGGGATGATGGAGAATTCCTTCTGGTTAATTCGATGTGTTTGGCTTTTAGATACACAGAGTGACACACACTGAAGGAAATGCGTATTTACTCCCCTGATGGTGAATGTTCGCCCCTCACACAGAAACGATCGGTCTAACAATGGAATGTTCGCCCCTCACACAGAAACGATCGGTCTAACAATGGAATGTTCGCCCCTCACACAGAAATGATCGGTCTAACAATGGAATGTTCCCCCTCACACAGAAACGATCGGTCTAACAATGGAATGTTCGCCCCTCACACAGAAACGATCGGTCTAACAATGGAATGTTCGCCCCTCACACAGAAACGATCGGTCTAACAATGGAATGTTCGCCCCTCACACAGAAATGATCGGTCTAACAATGGAATGTTCCCCCTCACACAGAAACGATCGGTCTAACAATGGAATGTTCGCCCCTCACACAGAAACGATCGGTCTAACAATGGAATGTTCGCCCCTCACACAGAAACGATCGGTCTAACAATGGAATGTTCGCCCCTCACACAGAAACGATCGGTCTAACAATGGAATGTTCGCCCCTCACACAGAAACGATCGGTCTAACAATGGAATGTTCGCCCCTCACACAGAAATGATCGGTCTAACAATGGAATGTTGGCCCCTCAGACAGAAATGATCGGTCTAACAATGGAATGTTCGCCCCTCACACAGAAACGATCGGTCTAACAATGGAATGTTCGCCCCTCACACAGAAATGATCGGTCTAACAATGGAATGTTCGCCCCTCACACAGAAACGATCGGTCTAACAATGGAATGTTCGCCCCTCACACAGAAATGATCGGTCTAACAATGGAATGTTCGCCCCTCACACAGAAACGATCGGTCTAACAATGGAATGTTCGCCCCTCACACAGAAATGATCGGTCTAACAATGGAATGTTCCCCCTCACACAGAAACGATCGGTCTAACAATGGAATGTTCGCCCCTCACACAGAAACGATCGGTCTAACAATGGAATGTTCGCCCCTCACACAGAAATGATCGGTCTAACAATGGAATGTTTGCCCCTCACACAGAAACGATCGGTCTAACAATGGAATGTTCGCCCCTCACACAGAAACGATCGGTCTAACAATGGAATGTTCGCCCCTCACACAGAAACGATCGGTCTAACAATGGAATGTTCGCCCCTCACACAGAAATGATCGGTCTAACAATGGAATGTTGGCCCCTCAGACAGAAATGATCGGTCTAACAATGGAATGTTCGCCCCTCACACAGAAATGATCGGTCTAACAATGGAATGTTCGCCCCTCACACAGAAACGATCGGTCTAACAATGGAATGTTCGCCCCTCACACAGAAATGATCGGTCTAACAATGGAATGTTCGCCCCTCACACAGAAATGATCGGTCTAACAATGGAATGTTCGGTGTAACACTGAGAGACAGAATACAACAACAAATTCAGCAGAAATGCGTCTAACAAATGATGACGGATCTGCATGTTCATGAGGGAAAGAAGGATTTGATCCCCTTCACAAAACATGACTTAGTACTTGGTGGCCAATCCCTTGTTGGCCATCACAGAGGTCAGACGTTTCCTGGAGTTGGCCCCCAGGTTCGCACACCTCTCAGGAGGGATTTTGGCCCACTCCTCTTGGCAGATCCTCTCCAAGTCATTAAGGTTCGGTGGCTGAGGTTTGGCAACTTGAACTTTCAGCTCCCTCCACAGATTTTCAGTCAGATGAAGGTGTGGAGACTGGCTAGGCCACTCCAGGACCTTAATGTGCTTCTTCTTGAGCCGCTCCTTTGTTGCCTTGGCCGTGTGTTTTGGGTCATTGTCATGCTGGAACACCCATCCACCACCCATTTTCAATGCCCTGGCTGAGGGAAGAAGGTTCTCACCCAAGATTTGAGGGTACATTGCCCCGTCCATCGTCCCCTTGGTGCGGTGCAGTTGTCCTGTCCCCTTAGCAGAAAAACACCCCCAAAGCAGAATGTTTCCACCACCATGTTTCACAGTTGGGATGGTGTTCTTGGAGTCATAGGCAGCATTCCTCCTCCTCCAAACACGGCGAGTTGAGGCCAAAGAGCTGGATTTTGGTCTCCTCTGAGCACAACACTTCCCACCAGTCCTCCTCGGCATCATTCAGATGTTCAGTGGCAGACTTCAGATGGGCCTGGACATGGGCTTTCTTGAGCAGAGGGACCGTGCGGGCACTGCAGGATTTCAGTCCTTGTCGGCGTAGTGTGTTACCAATTGTTTTCTTGGTGACTGTGGTCCCAGCTGCCTGGAGATCATTGACAAGATCCTCACGTGTAGTTCTGGGATGATTCCTCACTGTTCTCATGATCATTGACACTCCACGAGGTGAGATCTTGCATGGTGCACCAGACCTAGGGAGACTGACACTTGTTTTGTGTTTCTTCCATTTGTGAATGATTGCACCAACTGTTGTCACCTTCTCACCAAGCTGCTTGGCCATAGTTTGGTAGCCCAGTCCAGCCTTGTGTAGGTCTACCATCTTGTCCCTGACCTCCTTGGACAGCTCTTTGGTCTTTGCCATGGTGGAGAGTTTGGAATCTGATGGTTTGATGGCTCCTGTGGACAGGTGTCTTTTATACAGGTAACACAATGAGATTAGCAGCACTCCCTTTAAGAGACTGCTTCTAATCTCAGCTTGTTACCTGTATGAGAGACACCTGGGAGCCAGAAATCCTGCTGAATGATAGGGGATCAAATCCTTCTTTCCCTCATGAACATGCAGATCCGTCATCATTTGTTAGACGCATTTCTGCTGAATTTGTTGTTGTATTCTGTCTCTCAGTGTTACACCGAACATTCCATTGTTAGACCGATCGTTTCTGTGTGAGGGGCGAACATTCCATTGTTAGACCGATCGTTTCTGTGTGAGGGGCGAACATTCCATTGTTAGACCGATCATTTCTGTGTGAGGGGCGAACATTCCATTGTTAGACCGATCGTTTCTGTGTGAGGGGCGAACATTCCATTGTTAGACCGATCATTTCTGTGTGAGGGGCGAACATTCCATTGTTAGACCGATCATTTCTGTGTGAGGGGCGAACATTCCATTGTTAGACCGATCATTTCTGTGTGAGGGGCGAACATTCTATTGTTAGACCGATCGTTTCTGTGTGAGGGGCGAACGTTCAGCATCAGGGGGGAGCAAATACACATTTCCTTCACTGTAGGTCATGTAGGTTGTATTACAATGGAAGATCGACCAATCAGACGTTGATGGAAAGTGTAGCATTAACAATCTGGTGATCATGAGGTCCTCCCAATGTTGTCCTCCCAATGTTGTCCTCCCAATGTTGTCCTCCCAATGTTGTCCTCCCATTGTTGTCCTCCCAATGTTGTCCTCCCAGTGTTGTCCTCCCAGTGTTGTCCTCCCAATGTTGTCCTCCCAATGTTGTCCTCCCAATGTTGTCCTCCCAATGTTGTCCTCCCATTGTTGTCCTCCCATTGTTGTCCTCCCAATGTTGTCCTCCCATTGTTGTCCTCCCATTGTTGTCCTCCCAATGTTGTCCTCCCATTGTTGTCCTCCCAATGTTGTCCTCCCATTGTTGTCCTCCCAATGTTGTCCTCCCATTGTTGTCCTCCCAATGTTGTCCTCCCATTGTTGTCCTCCCATTGTTGTCCTCCCAGTGTTGTCCTCCCAGTGTTGTCCTCCCAATGTTGTCCTA
This sequence comes from Staurois parvus, assembly GCF_062004578.1. Classification (NCBI taxonomy): domain Eukaryota; kingdom Metazoa; phylum Chordata; class Amphibia; order Anura; family Ranidae; genus Staurois; species Staurois parvus. Next base: position 56,913 of record NW_028319816.1, read on the forward strand.
TGGGGATGTTGTCCTCCCAATGTTGTCCTCCCAATGTTGTCCTCCCAATGTTGTCCTCCCAATGTTGTCCTCCCAATGTTGTCCTCCCAATGTTGTCCTATGGGGATGTTGTCCTCCCAATGTTGTCCTCCCAATGTTGTCCTATGGGGATGTTGTCCTATGGGGATGTTGTCCTCCCAATGTTGTCCTCCCAATGTTGTCCTCCCAATGTTGTCCTCCCAATGTTGTCCTCCCAATGTTGTCCTCCCAATGTTGTCCTATGGGGATGTTGTCCTCCCAATGTTGTCCTCCCAATGTTGTCCTATGGGGATGTTGTCCTATGGGGATGTTGTCCTCCCATTGTTGTCCTCCCAATGTTGTCCTCCCATTGTTGTCCTCCCATTGTTGTCCTCCCAATGTTGTCCTCCCAATGTTGTCCTCCCAATGTTGTCCTATGGGGATGTTGTCGTCCCAATGTTGTCCTCCCAATGTTGTCCTCCCAATGTTGTCCTATGGGGATGTTGTCCTCCCAATGTTGTCCTCCGGGGATGTTGTCCTCCCAATGTTGTCCTCCCAATGTTGTCCTCCCAATGTTGTCCTCCCAATGTTGTCCTCCCAATGTTGTCCTCCCATTGTTGTCCTATGGGGATGTTGTCCTCCCAATGTTGTCCTCCCAATGTTGTCCTCCCATTGTTGTCCTCCCAATGTTGTCCTATGGGGATGTTGTCCTCCCAATGTTGTCCTCCCAATGTTGTCCTCCCAATGTTGTCCTCCCAATGTTGTCCTCCCAATGTTGTCCTATGGGGATGTTGTCCTCCCAATGTTGGGACAACATAAAGAGGACCTTCTAGCCACAGGTTCTCCAAACATCAACCATGACTTGCAGAAATCACCAAGGCCAAGATTCCAAGTGTTCACGAAAGAGAAGTTAGCACTCGTTCAGTTCCTCCATCACCCCAGAAGCCGTTCTCCTTCCTCCTTCATGTTTAGATTGTAAGCTCTTGTTGTCTGCATTCTCTCATCTTGGTTTCTTTGGCTCCTCATTGTGTCAGTCCTATATCAATAAAGAGTAATGGCCAACTTTGGGCACCAATGGGGCATGGGGTGTGTGTCAGATACACTATATTGCCCAAAGTATTGGCCCCGCCCTCCCAATCATGTGATTCAGGTGTTCCAATCCCCTCCAATCATGTGATTCAGGTGTTCCAATCCCCTCCATATCATGTGATTCAGGTGTCCCAATCTCCTCCATATCATGTGATTCAGGTGTCCCAATCCCCTCCATATCATGTGATTCAGGTGTTCCAATCCCCTCCATATCATGTGATTCAGGTGTTCCAATCACCTTCCAATCATGTGATTCAGGTGTTCCAATCCCCTCCATATCATGTGATTCAGGTGTCCAAATCCCCTCCATATCATGTGATTCAGGTGTTCCAATCCCCTCCCAATCATGTGATTCAGGTGTTCCAATCCCTTCCCAATCATGTGATTCAGGTGCTCCAATCCCCTCCATATCATGTGATTCAGATGTTCCAATCCCTTCCCAATCATGTGATTCAGGTGCTCCAATCCCTTCCATATCATGTGATTCAGGTGTTCCAATCCCTTCCCAATCATGTAATTCAGGTGCTCCAATCCCCTCCATATCATGTGACTCAGGTGTTCCAATCCCCTCCATATCATGTGATTCAGGTGTCCCAATCCCCTCCCAATCATGTGATTCAGGTTCGCCAATCCCCTCCATATCATGTGATTCAGGTGTTCCAATCCCCTCCATATCATGTGATTCAGGTGCTCCAATCCCCTCCATGGACACAGGTGTATACAATCAAGCCCCTAGGCATGCAGACGGCTTCTACAAACATTGGTGAAAGAATGGGTCGCTCTCAGGAGCTCAGTGACTCCAAGCGTGGTCCCGTGATAGGTGGCCACCTGGGCAATAAGTCCATCCGTGACATTTCCTGGCTACTAAATATTCCACGCTCAACTGTTAGTGGGATTATAACAAAGTGGAAGCCACTGGGAACAACAGCCACTCAGCCACCAAGTGGTAGGCCACGTCACATGACAGGGCGGGGTCAGCGCATGCTGAAGCGCACAGTGCGCAGAAGTCACCAACTGTCTGCAGAGTCAATAGCTAAAGACCTCCAAACTTGGTGTGGCCTTCAGATGAGCCCAACAACAGTGCGTAGAGAGCTTCATGGAATGGGTTTCCATGGCCGAGCAGCTGCATCCAAGCCTTCCATCACCAAGTGCAATGCAAAGCGTTGGATACCGTGGTGTAAAGCATGCTGCCACTGGACTCTAGAGCAGCTGCATCCAAGCCTTCCATCACCAAGTGCTATGCAAAGCGGTGGATGCCGTGGTGTAAAGCATGCCGCCACTGGACTCTAGAGCAGCTGCATCCAAGCCTTCCATCACCAAGTGCAATGCAAAGCGTCGGATGCCGTGGTGTAAAGCACGCCGCCACTGGACTCTAGAGCAGAGGAGACATGTTCTCTGGAGGGACCAATCACACTTCTCTGTCGGGCAATCCGATGGATGTGTCTGGGTTTGGTGGTGGCCAGGAGAACGGTACTTGCCTGACTGCATTGTGCCAAGTGTAAAGTTTGGTGGAGGGGGGATTATGGTGTGGGGGTGTTCCTCAGGGGTTGGGCTTGGCCCCCTAGTTCCAGCGAAGGAAACTCTTAAGACGACATTTTGGACAATTTCATGCTCCCAACTTTGTGGGAGGAGTTTGGGGATGGCCCCTTCCTGTCCCAACATGACTGCCCACCAGTGCACAAAGCAAGGTCCATAAAGACATGGAGGAGCCAGTTTGGGGTGGAGGAACTTGACTGTCCTGCACAGAGTCCTGACCTCAACCCCATAGAACACCTTTGGGATGAATTAGAGCGGAGACTGCGAGCCAGGCCCCCTCCCCCGACATCAGTGCCCCTCCCCCGACATCAGTGCCCCTCCCCCGACATCAGTGCCTGACCTGACAAATGTGCTTCTGGAAGAATGGTCCAACCTTCCCATAGACACCCTCCTAAACCTTGTGGGCGGCCTTCCCAGAAGAGTTGAAGCTGTTATAGCTGCAAAGGGCGGGGCCAACTCAATATTGAACCCTACGGACTAAGACTGGGGGGCCATTAAAGGTCATGTGTGTGGAAAGGGCGGGGCCAACTCAATATTGAACCCTACGGACTAAGACTGGGAGGGGCCATTAAAGGTCATGTGTGTGGAAAGGGCAGGGCCAACTCAATATTGAACCCTATGGACTAAGACTGGGGGGCCATTAAAGGTCATGTGCGTGGAAAGGGCGGGGCCAACTCAATATTGAACCCTACGGACTAAGACTGGGGGGCCATTAAAGGTCATGTGTGTGGAAAGGGCGGGGCCAACTCAATATTGAACCCTACGGACTAAGACTGGGGGGCCATTAAAGGTCATGTGCGTGGAAAGGGCGGGGCCAACTCAATATTGAACCCTACGGACTAAGACTGGGGGGCCATTAAAGGTCATGTGTGTGGAAAGGGCGGGGCCAACTCAATATTGAACCCTACGGACTAAGACTGGTGTATATATGGGGGGCGGGGACAATACTTGGGGCAATATGGTGTATATATGGGGGGCGGGGACAATACTTGGGGTAATATAGTGTATATATGGGGGGCGGGGCAATACTTGGGGCAATATAGTGTATATACGGGGGGGGGGGACAATACTTGGGGCAATATGGTGTATATACGGGGGGGACAATACTTGGGGCAATATAGTGTATATACGGGGGGGGGGGGCAATACTTGGGGCAGTATAGTGTATATATGGGGGGGGCAATACTTGGGGCAGTATAGTGTATATATGGGGGGCGGGGACAATACTTGGGGCAATGTAGTGTATATACGGGGGGGGCAATACTTGGGGCAGTATAGTGTATATACGGGGGGGGGGACAATACTTGGGGCAGTATAGTGTATATACGGGGGGGGGGACAATACTTGGGGCAGTATAGTGTATATACGGGGGGGGGACAATACTTGGGGCAGTATAGTGTATATACGGGGGGGGGGGACAATACTTGGGGCAGTATAGTGTATATACGGGGGGGCAATACTTGGGGCAGTATGGTGTACTTCCATGTGTATATCAGATCCATAAGATTCGACAGCCAATCAGAGCGCAGGGAGCTGACCGCGGCTATATATACATTATACGAGGTCCTGGCGCTCCGCCGTCTCCGCGGGAGGAAACCGGCTCGTCATCTGGAAGAGGTCTTGTGGTTTGTAATGTACATAATGCGTCTGGCCGGAGGAACGTCATGTGATCGCGCCCAACGCTGGAATCAGACGATCGCAGAGCCCACTCACTATCACCTCCGAAATCAACGATTTATCTTCTTCGACTTCCAACCGATATTCGTCTTCATAAGATTTGTGTCCTTTATCATCCCCGAGAGGATCCCCCCAAAATCTGAGCCCCCACCTCACCGGCTGCATGGAGTCTGCAGATACCGAGAATGACACCCGGCATCCGGGACAGGAGAAGTGGGACTGTGCAGAGTCCATACATACAGAATAAGGACAGATGCCGAGAATTGGTCAGATCTCGGTATGGGTCAGATCTCGGTATGGGTCAGATCTCGGTATCGGTCAGGTTGGTGGGGGTGGTGTAGACACAATCTCTCTGAGTTATCTCAGGTTACGGGTCAGATCTCGGTATGGGTCAGATCTCGGTATGGGTCAGATCTCGGTCAGATCTCGGTATGGGTCAGATCTCGGTATGGGTCAGATCTCGGTCAGATCTCAGTATGGGTCAGATCTCAGTCAGATCTCGGTATGGGTCAGATCTCGGTATGGGTCAGATCTCGGTCAGATCTCGGTATGGGTCAGATCTCGGTCAGATCTCGGTATCGGTCAGGTTGGTGGGGGTGGTGTAGACACAATCTCTCTGAGTTATCTCAGGTTACGGGTCAGATCTCGGTATGGGTCAGATCTCGGTATGGGTCAGATCTCGGTATGGGTCAGATCTCGGTATCGGTCAGATCTCGGTATGGGTCAGATCTCGGTATGGGTCAGATCTCGGTCAGATCTCGGTATCGGTCAGATCTCGGTATGGGTCAGATCTCGGTATCGGTCAGATCTCGGTATGGGTCAGATCTCGGTATGGGTCAGATCTCGGTCAGATCTCGGTATGGGTCAGATCTCGGTATGGGTCAGATCTCGGTCAGATCTCGGTATGGGTCAGATCTCGGTATGGGTCAGATCTCGGTCAGATCTCAGTATGGGTCAGATCTCAGTCAGATCTCGGTATGGGTCAGATCTCGGTATGGGTCAGATCTCGGTCAGATCTCGGTATGGGTCAGATCTCGGTCAGATCTCGGTATCGGTCAGGTTGGTGGGGGGTGGTGTAGACACAATCTCTCTGAGTTATCTCAGGTTACGGGTCAGATCTCGGTATGGGTCAGATCTCGGTATGGGTCAGATCTCGGTATGGGTCAGATCTCGGTCAGATCTCGGTCAGATCTCGGTATGGGTCAGATCTCGGTATGGGTCAGATCTCGGTATGGGTCAGATCTCGGTCAGATCTCAGTATGGGTCAGATCTCGGTCAGATCTCGGTATGGGTCAGATCTCGGTATGGGTCAGATCTCGGTCAGATCTCAGTATGGGTCAGATCTCGGTCAGATCTCGGTATGGGTCAGATCTCGGTATGGGTCAGATCTCAGTATGGGTCAGATCTCGGTATGGGTCAGATCTCGGTATGGGTCAGATCTCGGTATGGGTCAGATCTCGGTCAGATCTCGGTATGGGTCAGATCTCGGTCAGATCTCGGTATGGGTCAGATCTTGGTATGGGTCAGATCTCAGTATCGGTCAGATCTCGGTATGGGTCAGATCTCGGTCAGATCTCGGTATGAATCAGATCTCGGTATGGGTCAGATCTCAGTATCGGTCAGATCTCGGTATGGGTCAGATCTCAGTATCGGTCAGATCTCGGTATGGGTCAGATCTCGGTATGGGTCAGATCTCGGTATGGGTCAGATCTCGGTCAGATCTCGGTATGGGTCAGATCTCGGTCAGATCTCGGTATGGGTCAGATCTCGGTATGGGTCAGATCTCGGTCAGATCTCGGTATGGGTCAGATCTCGGTCAGATCTCGGTATGGGTCAGATCTCGGTCAGATCTCGGTATGGGTCAGATCTCGGTATGGGTCAGATCTCGGTCAGATCTCGGTATGGGTCAGATCTCGGTATGGGTCAGATCTCGGTATCAGTCAGATCTCGGTATGGGTCAGATCTCGGTATGGGTCAGATCTCGGTCAGATCTCAGTATGGGTCAGATCTCGGTATCAGTCAGATCTCGGTATGGGTCAGATCTCGGTATGGGTCAGATCTCGGTCAGATCTCGGTATCGGTCAGGTTGGTGGGGGTGGTGTAGACACATTCTCTCTGAGTTATCTCAGGTTCTCGGTTCCTCGTTCTCTCGGCTCCCCCTCCCCCCCCCTCCCTCGGGTCCTCTGGATGCAAAGTATTTGGTTTCTGAGACGTCCATTATTGGTGCCCTCAGCATCCCTCTGTGGTCCTCCATCCTCTCTAATAGCATGCCCCCCCCCTCCTCCTCCCCCCCCCCTCCCCCTCCTCCTCCTCCTCCTCCTCCTCCTCCTCACTCTCAGACCGCAGATTGAGAGACACCAAACTTCAGCTGCATCCCGTCAGACACTCGGGCGTCCACTGCCTGCCAGTTGGGTCCATCTACTGCAGTCACTTAGACCCCCTTCACTGTCCTGCAGACAACGCCAGGCTTCCCGAACAGAGGAGTCCCAGCCTCTCCCCGAACAGAGGAGTCCCAGCCTCTCCCCATACAGAGGAGTCCCAGCTTCTCCCCGAACAGAGGAGTCCCAGCTTCTCCCTGAACAGAGGAGTCCCAGCCTCTCCCCATAGAGGAGTCCCAGCCTCTCCCCGTACAGAGGAGTCCCAGCCTCTCCCCGTATAGAGGAGTCCCAGCCTCTCCCCGTATAGAGGAGTCCCAGCCTCTCCCCGTATAGAGGAGTCCCAGCCTCTCCCCATACAGGAGTCCCAGCCTCTCCCCATACAGGAGTCCCAGCCTCTCCCCATACAGGAGTCCCAGCCTCTCCCCGTATAGAGGAGTCCCAGCCTCTCCCCATAGAGGAGTCCCAGCCTCTCCCCGTACAGAGGAGTCCCAGCCTCTCCTCGTACAGAGGAGTCCCAGCTTTTCCCCATACAGGAGTCCCAGCCTCTCCCCATACAGGAGTCCCAGCCTCTCCTCGTACAGAGGAGTCCCAGCTTCTCCCCATACAGGAGTCCCAGCCTCTCCCCGTATAGAGGAGTCCCAGCCTCTCCCCGTACAGAGGAGTCCCAGCCTCTCCCCATACAGGAGTCCCAGCCTCTCCCCGTATAGAGGAGTCCCAGCCTCTCCTCGTACAGAGGAGTCCAAGTGTCTCCCAATGGATATCCTGAAACCTCCACAAGGAGCCGAGGAAGAGGAGAGCGATTCGAAGGCTTCTGATCTCACCACCTTCGCCAGTAACTCTACGCTCCATGGGATCAGCCACGTCTTCCTGCCGGGAGGGGTGACCCCACGCCGGGTGTTTTGGGCTTGTGCCTTCCTGGCGTCCCTCAGCTGCTTCCTCTTCCAAGTGGCCGATCGGATCATCTACTACACGGAGTACCACCATGTCACCACGCTCGATGAGGAAGAAAGCCAACTCATGACCTTCCCAGCCATCACCATCTGTAACTACAACAGTTTCCGGAAGAGCAAGCTGACCCGCAACGACCTGGAGTGGCTGGACAAGTTCCTGGGCTGGGAGGACAGAAAAGAGGAGGCCATTGCCAATCTGAATCTGAAAAACGAGAAGTTCGATGCCGTGAAGATCAACATGCAGGAGTTCTTTGACCGGACCGGCCACTCTCTGGACGATATGATCCTATCGTGCCGCTATCGAAACAAGGAGTGCGGCCCAAGGAACTTCTCGGTGGTAAGTACCCCTGAATGGGAGCTTCTGATTTCCTCTACATGGGGCTGCGTGTTGGGGGTTGCCATCTGTGGTGGGTACCGAGCATGATCCCCACCATGACATCACGGCCTGGTCTGTGGAAGGGGGCCATTGGTGGTAAGTACCCCTGAATGGAGGGAGCTTCTGATTTCCTCTACATGGGGATGCGTGTTGGGGGTTGCCATCTGTGGTGGGTACCGAGCATGATCCCCACCATGACATCACGGCCTGGTATGTGGAAGGGGACCATTGGTGGTAAGAACCCCTGAATGGAGGGAGCTTCTGATTTCCTCTACATGGGGCTGCGTGTTGGGGTTTGCCATCTGTGGTGGGTACCGAGCATGATCCCCACCATGACATCACGGCCTGGTATGTGGAAGGGGGCCATTGGTGGTAAGTACCCCGGAATGGAGGGAGCTTCTGATTTCCTCTACATGGGGATGCGTGTTGGGGGTTGCCATCTGTGGTGGGTACCGAGCATGATCCCCACCATGACATCACGGCCTGGTATGTGGAAGGGGACCATTGGTGGTAAGAACCCCTGAATGGAGGGAGCTTCTGATTTCCTCTACATGGGGATGCGTGTTTGGGGTTGCCATCTGTGGTGGGTACCGAGCATGATCCCCACCATGACATCACGGCCTGGTATGTGGAAGGGGACCATTGGTGGTAAGTACCCCTGAATGGAGGGAGCTTCTGATTTCCTCTACATGGGGATGCGTGTTGGGGGTTGCCATCTGTGGTGGGTACCGAGCATGATCCCCACCATGACATCACGGCCTGGTCTGTGGAAGGGGGCCATTGGTGGTAAGTACCCCTGAATGGAGGGAGCTTCTGATTTCCTCTACATGGGGATGCGTGTTGGGGGTTGCCATCTGTGGTGGGTACCGAGCATGATCCCCACCATGACATCACGGCCTGGTCTGTGGAAGGGGACCATTGGTGGTAAGAACCCCTGAATGGAGGGAGCTTCTGATTTCCTCTACATGGGGATGCGTGTTGGGGGTTGCCATCTGTGGTGGGTACCGAGCATGATCCCCACCATGACATCACGGCCTGGTATGTGGAAGGGGACCATTGGTGGTAAGTACCCCTGAATGGAGGGAGCTTCTGATTTCCTCTACATGGGGATGCGTGTTGGGGGTTGCCATCTGTGGTGGGTACCGAGCATGATCCCCACCATGACATCACGGCCTGGTATGTGGAAGGGGGCCATTGGTGGTAAGTACCCCTGAATGGAGGGAGCTTCTGATTTCCTCTACATGGGGATGCGTGTTGGGGGTTGCCATCTGTGGTGGGTACCGAGCATGATCCCCACCATGACATCACGGCCTGGTATGTGGAAGGGGACCATTGGTGGTAAGTACCCCGGAATGAAGGGAGCTTCTGATTTCCTCTACATGGGGATGCGTGTTGGGGGTTGCCATCTGTGGTGGGTACCGAGCATGATCCCCACCATGACATCACGGCCTGGTCTGTGGAAGGGGGCCATTGGTGGTAAGTACCCCTGAATGGAGGGAGCTTCTGATTTCCTCTACATGGGGATGCGTGTTGGGGGTTGCCATCTGTGGTGGGTACCGAGCATGATCCCCACCATGACATCACGGCCTGGTATGTGGAAGGGGGCCATTGGTGGTAAGTACCCCTGAATGGAGGGAGCTTCTGATTTCCTCTACATGGGGATGCGTGTTGGGGGTTGCCATCTGTGGTGGGTACCGAGCATGATCCCCACCATGACATCACGGCCTGGTATGTGGAAGGGGACCATTGGTGGTAAGTACCCCTGAATGGAGGGAGCTTCTGATTTCCTCTACATGGGGATGCGTGTTGGGGGTTGCCATCTGTGGTGGGTACCGAGCATGATCCCCACCATGACATCACGGCCTGGTATGTGGAAGGGGACCATTGGTGGTAAGTACCCCTGAATGGAGGGAGCTTCTGATTTCCTCTACATGGGGATGTGTGTTGGGGGTTGCCATCTGTGGTGGGTACCGAGCATGATCCCCACCATGACATCACGGCCTGGTATGTGGAAGGGGACCATTGGTGGTAAGTACCCCTGAATGGAGGGAGCTTCTGATTTCTTCTACATGGGGATGCGTGTTGGGGGTTGCCATCTGTGGTGGGTACCGAGCATGATCCCCACCATGACATCACGGCCTGGTCTGTGGAAGGGGGCCATTGGTGGTAAGTACCCCTGAATGGAGGGAGCTTCTGATTTCCTCTACATGGGGATGCGTGTTGGGGGTTGCCATCTGTGGTGGGTACCGAGCATGATCCCCACCATGACATCACGGCCTGGTATGTGGAAGGGGACCATTGGTGGTAAGTACCCCTGAATGGAGGGAGCTTCTGATTTCCTCTACATGGGGATGCGTGTTGGGGGTTGCCATCTGTGGTGGGTACCGAGCATGATCCCCACCATGACATCACGGCCTGGTATGTGGAAGGGGGCCATTGGTGGTAAGTACCCCTGAATGGAGGGAGCTTCTGATTTCCTCTACATGGGGATGCGTGTTGGGGGTTGCCATCTGTGGTGGGTACCGAGCATGATCCCCACCATGACATCACGGCCTGGTATGTGGAAGGGGACCATTACAGGTGACCTCTCTGTGTCCCAAGAGGTCCTGAGAGATGATGGACTCACCATGGGCACGTGCTGTAATAATGCAGTGAAAGGTGACACCCTCACCTCCCTACGTGTCAGCGTTCCATGAGTGGATCACAGTCCCTGGCACGTCACGGAGAGATCCCGGCATCATCCAAGGGATTGATGACGAATGGAGCTTGGGCATCAGACGGGGCAAAAGGGCTACGGGAAATGGTAGAGAGTGACTGGAAGGGAAGCAGTAGCCAAAGGCAATCAGATGAGGTCACTGAAGGGTCAAGAGTCTCCAGTCAGGGTCACTGAAGGGTCAAGAGTCTCCAGTCAGGGTCACTGCTGGGTCAAGAGTCTCCAGTCAGGGTCATTGCTGGGTCAAGAGTCTCCAGTCAGGGTCACTGCTGGGTCAAGAGTCTCCAGTCAGGGTCACTGCTGGGTCAAAAGTCTCAGGTCAGGGTCACTGCTGGGTCATAAGTCTCCAGTCAAGGTGACTTCTGGGTCAAGAGTCTCCAGTCAGGGTCACTGCAGGGTCAAGAGTCTCCAGTCAGGGTCACTGAAGGGTCAAGAGTCTCCAGTCAGGGTCACTGAAGGGTCAAGAGTCTCCAGTCAGGGTCACTGAAGGGTCAAGAGTCTCCAGTCAGGGTCACTGCTGGGTCAAGAGTCTCCAGTCAGGGTCATTGCTGGGTCAAGAGTCTTCAGTCAGGGTCACTGCTGGGTCAAGAGTCTCCAGTCAGGGTCATTGCTGGGTCAAGAGTCTCCAGTCAGGGTCACTGCTGGGTCAAGAGTCTCAGGTCAGGGTCACTGCTGGGTCAAGAGTCTCCAGTCAGGGTCACTGCTGGGTCTAGAGTCTCCAGTCAGGGTCACTGAAGGGTCAAGAGTCTCCAGTCAGGGTCACTGCTGGGTCAAGAGTCTCCAGTCAGGGTCATTGCTGGGTCAAGAGTCTTCAGTCAGGGTCACTGCTGGGTCAAGAGTCTCCAGTCAGGGTCACTGCTGGGTCAAGAGTCTCCAGTCAGGGTCACTGCTGGGTCAAGAGTCTCCAGTCAGGGTCACTGCTGGGTCAAGAGTCTCAGGTCAGGGTCACTGCTGGGTCAAGAGTCTCCAGTCAAGGTCACTGCAGGGTCAAGAGTCCCCAGTCAGGGTCACTGCTGGGTCAAGAGTCTCCAGCCAGGGTCACTGAAAGGTCAAGAGTCCCCAGTCAGGGTCACCGAAGGGTCAAGAGTTCCCAGGCAGGGTCACTGCTGGGTCACGAGTCTCCAGTCAGGGTCAATGAAGGGTCAAGAGTCTCCACTCAGGGTCACTGAAGGGTCAAGAGTCTCCAGTCAGGGTCACTGCAGGGTCAAGAGTCTCCACTCAGGGTCACTGAAGGGTCAAGAGTCTCCAGTCAGGGTCACTACTGGGTCAAGAGTCTCCAGTCAGGGTCACTGAAGGGTCAAGAGTCTCCAGTCAGGGTCACTACTGGGTCAAGAGTCTCCAGTCAGGGTCACTGAAGGGTCAAGAGTCTCTAGTCAGGGTCACTGCAGGATCAAGAGTCCCCAATCAGGGTCACTACTGGGTCAAGAGTCTCCAGTCAGGGTCACTGCAGGATCAAGAATCTCCAGTCAGGGTCACTGAAGGGTCAAGAGTCTCTAGTCAGGGTCACTGCAGGATCAAGAGTCCCCAATCAGGGTCACTTCTGGGTCAAGAGTCTCCAGTCAGGGTCACTGCTGGGTCTAGAGTCTCCAGTCAGGGTCATTGAAGGGTCAAGAGTCTCCAGTCAGGCTCACTGCTGGGTCAAGAGTCTCCAGTCAGGGTCACTGAAAGGTCAAGAGTCCCCAGTCAGGGTCACTGAAGGGTCAAGAGTCCCCAGGCAGGGTCAATGCTGGGTCAAGAGTCTCCAGTCAGGGTCAATGCTGGGTCAAGAGTCTCCAGTCAGGGTCACTGCTGGGTCATAAGTCTCCAGTCAAGGTCACTGAAGGGTCAAGAGTCTCCAGTCAGGCTCACTGCTGGGTCTAGAGTCTCCAGTCAGGGTCACTGAAGGGTCAAGAGTCTCCAGTCAGGCTCACTGAAAGGTCAGGAGTCCCCAGTCAGGGTCACTGAAGGGTCAAGAGTCCCCAGGCAGGGTCACTAAAGGGTCAAGAGTCTCCAGTCAGGGTCACTGAAGGGTCAAGAGTCTCCAGTCAGGGTCACTGCTGGGTCAAGAGTCTCCAGTCAGGGTCACTAAAGGGTCAAGAGTCTCCAGTCAGGGTCACTGAAGGGTCAATAGTCCCCAGGCAGGGTCACTAAAGGGTCAAGAGTCTCCAGTCAGGGTCAATGCTGGGTCAAGAGTCTCCAGTCAGGGTCACTGCTGGGTCAAGAGTCTCCAGTCAGGGTCACTAAAGGGTCAAGAGTCTCCAGTCAGGGTCACTGAAGGGTCAAGAGTCTCCAGTCAGGGTCACTGAAGGGTCAAGAGTCTCCAGTCAGGGTCACTGAAGGGTCAAGAGTCTCCAGTCAGGGTCAATGCTGGGTCAAGAGTCTCCAGTCAGGGTCACTTCTGGGTCAAGAGTCTCCAGTCAGGGTCACTAAAGGGTCAAGAGTCTCCAGTCAGGGTCACTTAAGGGTCAAGAGTCTCCAGTCAGGGTCACTTAAGGGTCAAGAGTCTCCAGTCAGGGTCACTTAAGGGTCAAGAGTCTCCAGTCAGGGTCACTGAAGGGTCAAGAGTCTCCAGTCAGGGTCACTGAAGGGTCAAGAGTCTCCAGTCAGGGTCACTGAAGGGTCAAGAGTCTCCAGTCAGGGTCACTGAAGGGTCAAGAGTCTCCAGTCAGGGTCACTGAAGGGTCAAGAGTCTCCAGTCAGGGTCACTGAAGGGTCAAGAGTCCTCCTCTGCAGCATGCTGGCCGGGGACTGGCTTCTCTCTGCTCAGGCTGTGGCTTCTCTGTAGTGAACCATCCAGCAGCGATCGCCGCAGGCGGACATCCAGGGAGAAGTGCGGTGGCTGCAGGTAGGTCCTCGCAGGAGGCAGAACCAGCTGCAGGGATCAGTCCCTCCCTCCCCCCCACTGTCATTGGCACCGGTTCTGGTCATGTGACTGCAGCCTCAGACCTTCGCTGATCCAATCTGAGAATCAGAAATCTCATGTTAAAGTGGAACTCCGAGCAAAAGGAGAAATGTCAGCAGTGTCCCCCAGCGATCCTGCCAGAAACTCTGACCTTCAACTGCCTTTCATAGACCGACCAAGCTGCCCAGAAAAAGTGTCAGTTCCAGGGGTTGGGAAACCAGCTGACACCGGCCAGACTTAGACCCAGCTGACACCGGCCAGACTTAGACCCAGCTGACACCGGCCAGACTTAGACCCAGCTGACACCGGCCGGGGTGCTTACAACTATCAGCTTCCATCTACAGCTCCCCTCCCATAGGGCAATAATGCTGCTGTCCACGGGTGGCTACGCCCACTTATGTCACTTACCCCTGCATACTATACATCACCTGCTCCTGACCTCTGCACTCTGTGTGTCCCATTATCCTGACCTCTGCACTCTGTGTGTCCCATTATCCTGACCCCTGCACTAGGTGTCCCCCATTATCCTGACCTCTGCACTCTGTGTGTCCCATTATCCTGACCTCTGCACTAGGTGTCCCCCATTATCCTGACCTCTGCACTCTGTGTGTCCCATTATCCTGACCTCTGCACTCTGTGTGTCCCATTATCCTGACCCCTGCACTAGGTGTCCCCCATTATCCTGACCTCTGCACTAGGTGTCCCCCATTATCCTGACCTCTGCACTCTGTGTGTCCCATTATCCTGACCCCTGCACTAGGTGTCCCCCATTATCCTGACCTCTGCACTCTGTGTGTCCCATTATCCTGACCTCTGCACTAGGTGTCCCCCATTATCCTGACCTCTGCACTCTGTGTGTCCCATTATCCTGACCCCTGCACTAGGTGTCCCCCATTATCCTGACCCCTGCACTAGGTGTCCCCCATTATCCTGACCTCTGCACTCTGTGTGTCCCATTATCCTGACCTCTGCACTCTTTGTGTCCCATTATCCTGACCTCTGCACTCTGTGTGTCCCATTATCCTGACCTCTGCACTAGGTGTCCCCCATTATCCTGACCTCTGCACTCTGTGTGTCCCATTATCCGGACCCCTGCACTAGGTGTCCCCCATTATTCTGACCTCTGCACTCTGTGTGTCCCATTATTCTGACCTCTGCACTCTGTGTGTCCCATTATTCTGACCTCTGCACTCTGTGTGTCCCATTATCCTGACCTCTGCATTCTGTGTGTCCCATTATCCTGACCTCTGCACTAGGTGTCCCCCATTATCCTGACCTCTGCACTCTGTGTGCCCCATTATCCTGACCTCTGCACTTTGTCACATTATCCTGACCTCTGCACTCTGTGTGTCCCATTATCCTGACCTCTGCACTCTGTGTGTCCCATTATCCTGACCTCTGCACTCTGTGTGTCCCATTATCCTGACCTCTGCACTCTGTGTCCCCCATTATCCTGACCCCTGCACTAGGTGTCCCCCATTATTCTGACCTCTGCACTCTGTGTGTCCCATTATCCTGACCTCTGCACTCTTTGTGTCACATTATCTTGACCCCTGCACTAGGTGTCCCCCATTATTCTGACCCCTGCACTAGGTGTCCCCCATTATCCTGACCTCTGCACTAGGTGTCCTCTATTATCCTGATCTCTGCACTCTGTGTGTCCCATTATCCTGACCTCTGCACTCTGTGTGTCCCATTATCCTGATCTCTGCACTCTGTGTGTCCCATTATCCTGACCCCTGCACTAGGTGTCCCCCATTATCCTGATCTCTGCACTCTGTGTCCCCCATTATCCTGACCTCTGCACTCTTTGTGTCCCATTATCCTGACCTCTGCACTCTGTGTGTCCCATTATCCTGACCTCTGCTCTCTGTGTGTCACATTATCCTGACCCCTGCACTAGGTGTCCCCCATTATCCTGACCCCTGCACTAGGTGTCCCCAATTATCCTGACCTGTGCACTAGGTGTCCCCCATTATCCTGACCTCTGCACTAGGTGTCCCCCATTATCCTGATCTCTGCACTCTGTGTCCCCCATTATCCTGACCTCTGCACTCTGTTTGTCCCATTATCTTGACCTCTGCACTTTGTCACGTTATCCTGACCTCTGCACTCTGTGTGTCACATTATCCTGACCTCTGCACTCTGTGTCCCCCATTATCCTGACCTCTGCACTCTGTGTGTCACATTATCCTGACCTCTGCACTCTGTGTGTCACATTATCCTGACCTCTGCACTCTGTGTGTCACATTATCCTGACCTCTGCACTCTCTGCATCACTTACTCCTCACCCCCACACACTGTGCATTATTTTCTTTCCATAAATCTGTAGTTAGTGATACACAAAGTGCAGGGGTCAGGAGTAAGTGATGCAGAGAGTGCAGGGGTCAGGTGTAAGTGGTGCTCAGAGTGCAGAGTTCAGGTGTGATGTAGAGAGTGCAGGGGTCAGGAGTAAGTGGTGCTCAGAGTACAGAGTGCAGGTGTAAGTGATGCAGAGAGTGCAGGGGTCAGGAGTAAGTGGTGCTCAGCGTGCAGAGTGCAGGTGTAAGTGATGCAGAGAGTGCAGGGGTCAGGAGTAAGTGGTGCTCAGAGTACAGAGTTCATGTGTAAGAGATGCAGAGAGTGCAGGGGTCAGGAGTAAGTGATGCAGAGAGTGCAGGGGTCAGGAGTAAGTGGTGCTCAGAGTGCAGAGTTCAGGTGTAAGCGATGCAGAGAGTGCAGGGGTCAGGAGTAAGTGATGCAGAGAGTGCAGGGGTCAGGAGTAAGTGGCGCTCAGCGTGCAGAGTGCAGGTGTAAGTGATGCAGAGAGTGCAGGGGTCAGGAGTAAGTGGTGCTCAGCGTGCAGAGTGCAGGTGTAAGTGATGCAGAGAGTGCAGGGGTCAGGAGTAAGTGATGCAGAGAGTGCAGGGGTCAGGAGTAAGTGGTGCTCAGAGTGCAGAGTTCAGGTGTAAGTGATGCAGAGAGTGCAGGGGTCAGGAGTAAGTCATGTAAAGAGTGAAGAGGTCAGGAATGATACATAGTGTGCTGGAGTTAGGTGTAAATGATTCATTGTGCAATGAGGTTGTAACTGACACACAGAATGCAGGGGTCAGGAGTAAGAGTTGCATGCAGAGCAGAGTTCGGGAGACATGATGCACAAAATGCAGGGGTCAGGAGTAAGTGATGGACAGCATGCAGGGGTCAGGAGTAAGTGATGCACAGAATGCAGGGGTCAGGAGTAAGTGATGCACAGAATGCAGGGGTCAGGAGTAAGTGATGGACAGCATGCAGGGGTCAGGAGTAAGTGATGCACAGAATGCAGGGGTCAGGAGTATGTGACGCAGAGAATGCAGGGGTCAGGAGTAAGTGATGCACAGAATGCAGGGGCCAGGAGTAAGTGATGGACAGAATGCAGGGGCCAGGAGTAAGTGATGGACAGCATGCAGGGGTCAGGAGTATGTGACGCAGAGAATGCAGGGGCCAGGAGTAAGTGATGGACAGCATGCAGGGGTCAGGAGTATGTGACGCAGAGAATGCAGGGGCCAGGAGTAAGTGATGGACAGCATGCAGGGGTCAGGAGTATGTGACGCAGAGAATGCAGGGGTCAGGAGTAAGTGACACAAAAAGTTTAGAACATAGAACTAAATGATGCACAAGGTGCAGAGTTCAGGAGTGACTGTGGAACATAGTGCAGGGATTAAATATAAATTACCTATTAAGTGCAGAGGTCAGGAGTGGCGCATAGTGCAGAAGTCAAAAGGCATGTAATACACAGAGCAGGAGTCAGGAGTAAATGGCGCACAGAATGCAGGGATCAAGAGCAAATGGCACACAGAATGCAGGGGTCAGGAGTATGTGACGCACAGAATGCAGGGGTCAGGAGTATGTGACGCACAGAATGCAGGGGTCAGGAGTATGTGACGCACAGAATGCAGGGGTCAGGAGTAAGTGGCGCACAGAGCGCAGGGGTCAGGAGTAAGTGGCGCACAGCTTGCACAGGTCACAGGAGATGGACACAAAACAGGGGATAGGAGTGACACACCGAGTGCAGAGGTCTTGGTCCAGGAACTCCTGACCTCAGTCTTTGCATCTCCTACTCCTGACCTCTGCACTCTGCAAGTATAATTTTTCCTCCCTGCACCTATGCCACCATTATTCCTGACCTCGACACGTACCTCTGACCCCTGCATTCCCTGACTCACTCCTGACCCCTGCACTCCCTGACTCACTCCTGACCCCTGCACTCCTTGACTCCCTCCTGACCCCTGCACTCCCTGACTCACTCCTGACCCATGCACTCCTTGACTCACTCCTGACCCCTGCACTCTCTGACTCACTCCTGACCCCTGCACTCTCTGACTTACTCCTGACCCCTGCACTCCCTGACTCACTCCTGACCCCGGCACTCCCTGACTCACTCCTGACCCCTGCAGTCTCTGACTCACTCCTGACCCCTGCACTCTCTGACTCACTCCTGACCCCTGCACTCTCTGACTCACTCCTGACCCATACACTCCCTGACTCCCTCCTGACCCCTGCACTCTCTGACTCACTCCTGACCCCTGCACTCCCTGACTCACTCCTGACCCCTGCACTCCCTGACTCCCTCCTGACCCCTGCACTCTCTGTCTCACTCCTGACCCCTGCACTCTCTGTCTCACTCCTGACCCCTGCACTCTCTGGCTCACTCCTGACCCCTGCACTCCCTGACTCACTCCTGACCCCTGCACTCCCTGACTCACTCCTGACCCCTGCACTCCCTGACTCCCTCCTGACCCCTGCACTCCCTGACTCACTCCTGACCCCTGCACTCCCTGACTCACTCCTGACCCCTGCACTCCCTGACTCCCTCCTGACCCCTGCACTCCCTGTCTCACTCCTGACCCCTGCACTCCCTGACTCCCTCCTGACCCCTGCACTCTCTGTCTCACTCCTGACCCCTGCACTCTCTGTCTCACTCCTGACCCCTGCACTCCTTGACTCACTCCTGACCCCTGCACTCTCTGTCTCACTCCTGACCCCTGCACTCCCTGACTCCCTCCTGACCCCTGCACTCTCTGTCTCACTCCTGACCCCTGCACTCCCTGACTCCCTCCTGACCCCTGCACTCTCTGTCTCACTCCTGACCCCTGCACTCTCTGTCTCACTCCTGACCCCTGCACTCCCTGACTCCCTCCTGACCCCTGCACTCTCTGTCTCACTCCTGACCCCTGCACTCCCTGACTCACTCCTGACCCCTGCACTCTCTGTCTCACTCCTGACCCCAACTTGTGGCTCCTCAGACAGAGCCATGACCCAGCCTGTGGGAGGCGTCTATCCCGGGGACACCTGAGGTGTGAATGGCAGGTGGGGGGGATCGATCTCGGCTCAGATGATCGGGTGACAGGACATGGAAATCATTTATACAAATCCAGTCTGGGATGCAAAACATCCGAAGAGGAGAGGAGGGGGAGGGGAGGGGACGACGCATGGGGCAGCACAGTACAAGACACCAACCTTCACCCCCCTAACCCTCCTCCACCCGGGGCCCAGAGCCTCATCCATCCACCCCTCCTGCCTTCTCTCCCCTCCATCTCCCAATCCGGCTCTATTACCACCCCCCCGGGGGCTGTGTGCTATGGATCTCACTATCGCCCCCTATCCCAGCAGAGGTCAGAATCTCACCCCCCCCCCCGTTACATCAGTGTCCTCCATCACCCTACGCATCCCAGCCCCTCCTCCTTACATTACCACCCCCCTTCCCTTACATCATCCGCCCCCCTTCCCTTACATTACCACCCCCCTTCCCTTACATCATCCGCCCCCCTTCCCTTACATCATCCGCCCCCCTTCCCTTACATTACCACCCCCCTTCCCTTACATCATCCGCCCCCCTTCCCTTACATCATCCGCCCCCCTTCCCTTACATTATCCGCCCCCCTTCCCTTACATTACCACCCCCCTTCCCTTACATCATCCGCCCCCCTTCCCTTACATTATCCGCCCCCCTTCCCTTACATCATCCGCCCCCCTTCCCTTACATCATCCGCCCCCCTTCCCTTACATTACCACCCCCCTTCCCTTACATCATCCGCCCCCCTTCCCTTACATCATCCGCCCCCCTTCCCTTACATTATCCGCCCCCCTTCCCTTACATTACCACCCCCCTTCCCTTACATCATCCGCCCCCCTTCCCTTACATCATCCGCCCCCCTTCCCTTACATTATCCGCCCCCCTTCCCTTACATCATCCGCCCCCCTTCCCTTACATCATCCGCCCCCCTTCCCTTACATTACCACCCCCCTTCCCTTACATCATCCGCCCCCCTTCCCTTACATCATCCGCCCCCCTTCCCTTACATCATCCGCCCCCCTTCCCTTACATTACCACCCCCCTTCCCTTACATCATCCGCCCCCCTTCCCTTACATCATCCGCCCTCCTTCCCTTACATTATCCGCCCCCCTTCCCTTACATCATCCGCCCCCCTTCCCTTACATCATCCGCCCCCCTTCCCTTACATTACCACCCTCCTTCCCTTACATCATCCGCCCCCCTTCCCTTACATCATCCGCCCCCCTTCCCTTACATTATCCGCCCCCCTTCCCTTACATTATCCGCCCCCCTTCCCTTACATCATCCGCCCCCCTTCCCTTACATCATCCGCCCCCCTTCCCTTACATTACCACCCCCCTTCCCAGTCCCACCATAAAGGTGCATTCATCCCTGTGAAGCTCCAGTGAGATCCCTCCGAGGTTCCTGTGGGGGGCTTCCACTGGTGGCCTCATGCAGTGACCCCCTGGGAGCGATGGCCGCTGGTATCCAGAGGGCGGGAGGTGCCACGTGATGTTACCACGCCAGTAAGTGGTGGCTAGGACCACCTTGTGTCTACTACGGTCCCATCACCACCAATGCAACGATGACCTGGACCGTCTGACTTCTGTGTCCTCACCACCTCTCCGCTAGATCCTGACTCGTGGCCCTCCTGTACGTGCCTCTCCCTGGTGGGGCCAATCCAGGGGCCACGACCTGGTGCCAGTTGCAGAGAAGAGTTTCGGGGACCTCTGTGGTATCAGGAATTCTGGTGAAGAGCACCCAGTATTATTATTCCTCCCCCTGGGAGAGCCACGTCACCCGGAATCAGGACAGGATGTAGATCTCCTCACTCCTTTCCGTGGCCCGACCTCTCCACGAGGCGCCCACAGAACCACCAACAAATGGACTGAACGTGAGCAGCCCACCGATCAGAGGATCCAACCTACAATTCCTCAACAAGAACATCGAATAATGAGAAGATAACGCCACGAAAAGCCACCAGAAAAGACGAATATCAGACACGGGGCCACAAGGCTCAGACACGGGGCCACAAGGCTCAGACACGGGGCCACAAGGTTCAGACACGGGGCCACAAGGCTCAGACACGGGGCCACAAGGCTCAGACACGGGGCCACAAGGCTCAGACACGGGGCCACAAGGCTCAGACACGGGGCCACAAGGCTCAGACACGGGGCCACAAGGCAGGAGAGACGTCTTAGGAAGAGTGTGGAAATCTCTCCTCCACCTGAGGACAGATCCACGGAACTTCATCTTCCACTACGTGCCAAACCCCCACTAACAACACCTGAACTCTTCCATCCAGGAGCGCCCAGCCACGTCTTCCAGGATGTACATCCCCCGCACTATGAATCATGCTCCATCATCCCCCCCATATAATGTCCCCCCATCCCCCGCACTATGAATCATGCTCCATCATCCCCCCCATATAATGTCCCCCCATCCCCCGCACTATGGATCATGCTCCATCATCCCCCCATATAATGTCCCCCCATCCCCCGCACTATGGATCATGCTCCATCATCCCCCCATATAATGTCCCCCCATCCCCCGCACTATGGATCATGCTCCATCATCCCCCCATATAATGTCCCCCCATCCCCCGCACTATGGATCATATTCCATCATCCCCCCATATAATGTCCCCCCATCCCCCGCACTATGAATCATGCTCCATCATCCCCCCCATATAATGTTCCCCCATCCCCCGCACTATGAATCATGCTCCATCATCCCCCCCATATAATGTCCCCCCATCCCCCGCACTATGAATCATGCTCCATCATCCCCCCCATATAATGTCCCCCCATCCCCCGCACTATGGATCATATTCCATCATCCCCCCCATATAATGTCCCCCCATCCCCCGCACTATGAATCATGCTCCATCATCCCCCCCATATAATGTTCCCCCATCCCCCGCACTATGAATCATGCTCCATCATCCCCCCCATATAATGTCCCCCCATCCCCCGCACTATGAATCATGCTCCATCATCCCCCCCATATAATGTTCCCCCATCCCCCGCACTATGAATCATGCTCCATCATCCCCCCCATATAATGTCCCCCCATCCCCCGCACTATGGATCATGCTCCATCATCCCCCCCCCCCATGTAATGTCCCCCCATCCCCCGCACTATGGATCATGCTCCATCATCCCCCCCATATAATGTCTCCCCATCCCCCGCACTATGAATCATGCTCCATCATCCCCCCCATATAATGTCCCCCCATCCCCCGCACTATGAATCATGCTCCATCATCCCCCCCATATAATGTCCCCCCATCCCCCGCACTATGAATCATGCTCCATCATGCCCCCCATATAATATCCCCCCATCCCCCGCACTATGGATCATGCTCCATCATCCCCCCATATAATGTCCCCCCATCCCCCGCACTATGAATCATGCTCCATCATCCCCCCCATATAATGTCCCCCCATCCCCCGCACTATGAATCATGCTCCATCATCCCCCCATATAATGTCCCCCCATCCCCCGCACTATGAATCATGCTCCATCATCCCCCCCATATAATGTTCCCCCATCCCCCGCACTATGAATCATGCTCCATCATCCCCCCCATATAATGTCCCCCCACCCCCCGCACTATGAATCACGCTCCATCATCCCCCCCATATAATGTTCCCCCATCCCCCGCACTATGAATCATGCTCCATCATCCCCCCCATATAATGTTCCCCCATCCCCCGCACTATGAATCATGCTCCTTGCTGTCAGATTTGTACATTTTGGGGGATTTGTAGCTCGGGAATCTTCTCCGGAATCTGCAGTCACAGCTCTGAGTCTCCAAATTGATTTTCCTTCTTAAATTTCCATATTGTCCTCGCTACGAATGTGACACCTCCGGTCCCCTCCACCTGATCCCCCCCAGGGACCCCAATCAATTCCCACAATCCTCTGCTCCCACCAGTCATTGCAGAGCCTCCAGCCCAAGAACGGTGAATTCCTGATCTGCAGAGGGCTGTGAAGGATACGAGGACGGGTTGGACGGCTCTATCGCTAGACGTTACTCTCTATGATCGATTATGGAATCTTTCCTCGACCCCCATCCCCCCCCCCCAGGATGCCCAGTCTAATGAAGGACTGATTGCCTCACATAGATATTCCAAATGTAACCTTCTTCCCTCCACAATCAGCAACATGCTTGTCCACCCCCATCATCCTCGAGTCTGCAGGGACCTTCAGGTGACCCTCCAGCCAATACTGTGTGATCTGAATGGAGAAGGGTGAGACCCCATCTAGGAGATTCTCCGCTCTTCCTGTCCTGGTGGGAATACTCTCTGTAGTGGGCCCGGGGCAGGATACAACCCTCACACGTCTGCAGGGACCTTCAGGTGACCCTCCGGCCAGTACTGGTTTGGATGGAGAAGGGTGAGACCCCATCTAGGAGATTCTCCGCTCTTCCTGTCCTGGTGGGAATACTCTCTGTAGTGGGCCTGGGGCAGGATACAACCCTCATATGTCTGCAGGGACCTTCAGGTGACCCTCCGGCCAGTACTGGTTTGGATGGAGAAGGGTGAGACCCCATCTAGGAGATTCTCCGCTCTTCCTGTCCTGGTGGGAATACGCTCTGTAGTGGGCCCGGGGCAGGACACAACCCTCACATGTTTACATGGACCTTCAGGTGACCCTCCGGCCAGTACTGGTTTGGATGGAGAAGGGTGAGACCCCATCTAGGAGATTCTCCGCTCTTCCTGTCCTGGTGGGAATACTCTCTGTAGTGGGCCCGGGGCAGGATACAACCCTCACACGTCTGCAGGGACCTTCAGGTGACCCTCCGGCCAGTACTGGTTTGGATGGAGAAGGGTGAGACCCCATCTAGGAGATTCTCCGCTCTTCCTGTCCTGGTGGGAATACTCTCTGTAGTGGGCCTGGGGCAGGATACAACCCTCATATGTCTGCAGGGACCTTCAGGTGACCCTCCGGCCAGTACTGGTTTGGATGGAGAAGGGTGAGACCCCATCTAGGAGATTCTCCGCTCTTCCTGTCCTGGTGGGAATACGCTCTGTAGTGGGCCCGGGGCAGGACACAACCCTCACATGTTTACATGGACCTTCAGGTGACCCTCCGGCCAGTACTGGTTTGGATGGAGAAGGGTGAGACCCCATCTCGGAGATTCTCCGCTCTTCCTGTCCTGGTGGGAATACTCTCTGTAGTAGACCCGGGGCAGGATACAACCATCACACGTCTACATGGACCTTCAGGTGACCCTCTGGCCAATACTGGTTTGGATGGAGAAGGGTGAGACCCCATCTAGGAGATTCTCCGCTCTTCCTGTCCTGGTGGGAATACTCTCTGTAGTGGGCCCGGGGCAGGATACAACCCTCATATGTCTGCAGGGACCTTCAGGTGACCCTCCGACCAGTACTGGTTTGGATGGAGAAGGGTGAGACCCCATCTAGGAGATTCTCCGCTCTTCCTGTCCTGGTGGGAATACTCTCTGTAGTGGGCCCGGGGCAGGATACAACCCTCACACGTCTGCAGGGACCTTCAGGTGACCCTCCGACCAGCACTGGTTTGGATGGAGAAGGGTGAGACCCCATCTAGGAGATTCTCCGCTCTTCCTGTCCTGGTGGGAATACTCTCTGTAGTGGGCCCGGGGCAGGATACAACCCTCATATGTCTGCAGGGACCTTCAGGTGACCCTCCGACCAGTACTGGTTTGGATGGAGAAGGGTGAGACCCCATCTAGGAGATTCTCCGCTCTTCTTGTCCTGGTGGGAATACACTCTGTAGTAGACCCGGGGCAGGATACAACCCTCACACGTCTACATGGACCTTCAGGTGACCCTCTGGCCAATACTGGTTTGGATGGAGAAGGGTGAGACCCCATCTAGGAGATTCTCCGCTCTTCTTGTCCTGGTGGGAATACTCTCTGTAGTAGGCCTAGGGCAGGATACAACCCTCACACGTCTGCAGGGATCTTCAGGTGACCCTCTGGCCAATACTGGTTTGGATGGAGAAGGGTGAGACCTCATCAAGAGATTCTTCGCTCTTCTTGTCCTGGTGGGAATACACTCTGTAGTAGACCCGGGGCAGGATACAACCATCACACGTCTACATGGACCTTCAGGTGACCCTCTGGCCAATACTGGTTTGGATGGAGAAGGGTGAGACCTCATCTAGGAGATTCTTCGCTCTTCTTGTCCTGGTGGGAATACACTCTGTAGTAGACCCGGGGCAGGATACAACCCTCACACGTCTACATGGACCTTCAGGTGACCCTCTGGCCAATACTGGTTTGGATGGAGAAGGGTGAGACCCCATCTAGGAGATTCTCCGCTCTTCTTGTTCTGGTGGGAATACTCTCTGTAGTAGGCCTAGGGCAGGATACAACCCTCACACGTCTGCAGGGATCTTCAGGTGACCCTCTGGCCAGTACTGGTTGGGTTTGGATGGAGAAGGGTGAGATCCCATTTCAGACATGTCTGCAGGGACCTTCAGGTGAGTCTCCGGCCAGTACTGGTTGGGTTTGAATGGAGAAGGGTGAGATCCCATTTCTGACATGTCTGCAGGGACTTTCAGGTGAGTCTCCGGCCAGTACTGGTTGGAATTGGATGGAGAAGGGTGAGATCCCGTTTCAGACATGTCTGCAGGGACCTTCAGGTGAGTCTCTGGCCAGTACTGGTTGGGTTTGGATGGAGAAGGGTGAGATCCCATTTCGGACATGTCTGCAGGGACCTTCAGGTGAGTCTCCGGCCAGTACTGGTTGGAATTGGATGGAGAAGGGTGAGATCCCGTTTCGGACATGTCTGCAGGGACCTTCAGGTGAGTCTCCGGCCAGTACTGGTTGGGTTTGGATGGAGAAGGGTGAGATCCCATTTCGGACATGTCTGCAGGGATCTTCAGGTGACCCTCCGGCCAGTACTGGTTGGGTTTGGATGGAGAAGGGTGAGATCCCATTTCGGACATGTCTGCAGGGACCTTCAGGTGAGTCTCCGGCCAGTACTGGTTGGGTTTGGATGGAGAAGGGTGAGATCCCATTTCGGACATGTCTGCAGGGATCTTCAGGTGACCCTCCGGCCAGTACTGGTTGGGTTTGGATGGAGAAGGGTGAGATCCCATTTCGGACATGTCTGCAGGGACCTTCAGGTGAGTCTCCGGCCAGTACTGGTTGGGTTTGGATGGAGAAGGGTGAGATCCCATTTCGGACATGTCTGCAGGGACCTTCAGGTGAGTCTCCAGCCAGTACTGTAGAAAGGTTGTAGATGTAGAAGGGCTTCATGACCATTGTTGAGGGATGGGAGTAACTCACATTTAGGACAGAGAATTAACGAGCACCTGTCACTGACCCCGAGGAGAGAATATACTGCCTCATTGCACCTCCCCCTCTCAGTCATTCGTAGCAATTACCTCCAAAGGAGCCGCGGATGTTCCGGCCCCCTATTCCCGGAGCCTGCGACTCTCCATCAGAGCCACCATGCTCTCTGACACACCTTGGCTGCAGAGGGGATATTTATTGGAATGAAGTACATATATATACTATTCCCACCCTTTCCTCTCTGTGGTCCCGAGTGGTGGGCGGAGCTTTCCTCTCTGTGATCCTGGGTGGTGGGCGGAGCTTTCCCCTCTGTGATCCTTGCTGGTATGTTACTGGCCGGATATCCAGGTGACAACAGATCTAATGATTGGTAAGATGGACATTTCTGGTTGGGGAGGAGAGGAGGTGGCGGGGGACACCAGTGATGGCAGTCCAGTCCCTGACAGACAGACAGAGCCGTGCTGGGAACCCAAAAACATTCCAAATGGATTGATGGGGGCGATGGCGGGCGTTCTTCTTCCATCTTCATACATGGAGTCCAGAAGGAGAACAATGTTCTCCAGTGCAGAGAGTGAGGGGGTGGGGGTGTAGGTGGGGTATAGGTGGGGGGGTGTAGGTGGGGTATAGGTGTGGGGTGTAGGTGGGGTATAGGTGGGGGGGTGTAGGTGGGGTATAGGTGGGGGGTGTAGGTGGGGTATAGGTGTGGGGTGTAGGTGGGGTATAGGTGGGGGGTGTAGGTGGGGTATAGGTGGGGGGTGTAGGTGGGGTATAGGTGGGGGGTGTAGGTGGGGTATAGGTGTGGGGTGTAGGTGGGGTATAGGTGGGGGGTGTAGGTGGGGTATAGGTGTGGGGTGTAGGTGGGGTGTAGGTGTGGGGTGTAGGTGGGGTATAGGTGTGGGGTGTAGGTGGGGTATAGGTGTGGGGTGTAGGTGGGGTATAGGTGTGGGGTGTAGGTGGGGGGTTTAGGTGGGGTGTAGGTGGGGTGTAATGGAACCAACCCCAGACTGCGCTTGGGTACTTCTGTTAGACTCCGGCTTCTCCGTCCGAACACCGACCACTGACACCACCGCTGACCATACAGGATGAGATGACACCAATCTTGAAGTAAACCAGGAAGTAGACTAGTTTATTTGAACACAGATACAAGATATATACACTCAGGGGACAATCCCCCCTCCCTGCATAATGACACAGGGCGGGACAATCCCCCTCCCTGCATAATGACACAGGGCGGGGCAATCCCTCCTCCCTGCATAATGACACAGGGCGGGGCAATCCCCCCTCCCCGCATAATGACACAGGGCGGGGCAATCCCCCCTCCCTGCATAATGACACAGGGCGGGGCAATCCCCCCTCCCCGCATAATGACACAGGGCGGGGCAATCCCCCCTCCCTGCATAATGACACAGGGCGGGGCAATCCCCCCTCCCCGCATAATGACACAGGGCGGGGCAATCCCCCCTCCCTGCATAATGACACAGGGCGGGGCAATCCCCCCTCCCCGCATAATGACACAGGGCGGAACAATCCCCCCTCCCTGCATAATGACACAGGGCGGGACAATCCCCCTCCCTGCATAATGACACAGGGCGGGGCAATCCCCCCTCCCTGCATAATGACACAGGGCGGGGCAATCCCCCCTCCCTGCATAATGACACAGGGCGGGGCAATCCCTCCTCCCTGCATAATGACACAGGGCGGGGCAATCCCCCCTCCCTGCATAATGACACAGGGCGGGGCAATCCCCCTCCCTGCATAATGACACAGGGCGGGGCAATCCCTCCTCCCTGCATAATGACACAGGGCGGGGCAATCCCCCCTCCCTGCATAATGACACAGGGCGGGGCAATCCCCCCTCCCTGCATAATGACACTGTCAGGAATGGACTGGCCAGCAATAGTGGGACTCACCTGCCTTATGAGCTGCAGTACCAGGGCTGGCCAGCGGGTGCTCCCAGCAATCAGAGACTCAACCTTGCAGCCAATCAAACACCTGGAACTAATTATACTGGTGTATTTAAGGGACATTCAGACCTGCAGACTCTGCCTTGGTGTGTGTTTTTCCTGGGCCCTGTATCTTGTTCCTGCATCCTGCTCCTGCTCCTGTTCCTGTTCCTGTCCCTGTCTTGTTGCTGACCCGGCTTGATTCTGACCTCCGCTGACTTCTCCTGTTCTGATCCCTGGCTTGTGACCCCGACCATTCTCTGCCTGACCCCCTGTACCTACCTGCCTGTTAGTTGCTGTACCCGGCTCGTGACCTGACTATTCTCCGCTTACTCCCCCTGTACCACGCTGCCCGCACGATATTGACCCGGCCTGCCTGACGACGCTTGCACTGTATGTACTGTCATCTGTGGTTGGTTGGTTTGCACTGTATGTACTGTCATCTGTGGTTGGTTGGTTGGTTTGCACTGCGTTTATGTTTGTATTGTTAGTGTTAATAAATTATATTGTTTATCACATATCTGAAGCCTGCGTTTCCCTGCGTCAGTCACACACCTCTGGTCATACCCAGGAGCCCTGACAGACACAGGGCGGGGCAATCCCCCCTCCCTGCATAATGAAACCGGGCGGGGCAATCTCCCCTCCCTGCATAATGACACAGGGCGGGGCAACCTACATTTAGTAACAAGAGAAACACCAATAGACAGTCCCATCAGGAGGGAGGGCTGCTGGAGACCTCCCCCCCCCCCCCACCAAGCCAATACACACAAACACATACAGCAAGACACACAATAGAACAATGGGATGCACCACATGACACCAAACAATCCACACCCCCCCCCCCAATATTAGGACAGATCACCCTGTACCCCTGACAGGCACAGGGGGACTTACACATAAGGGGGATATGGGGAGCTGAGACAGGGGTCTCCCCACCTCTCCAAAGGGGGCTGTGTTCTATGGGCCCCCCACCCAAAGTGAGCTGTGTTCCATGGGCCCCCCACCCAAAGTGAGCTGTGTTCCATGGGCCCCCCACCCAAAGTGAGCTGTGTTCCATGGGCCCCCCACCCAAAGTCACTCCCGTCACATATCTCCCCTTTCAGCAGGAGACTAACGCAGGAGGAGACCCCAGAAGGATGGACTCTGAAGTTAGTCTGCACTTCCAGTCCCCCAATGCCGGCACCCACACAGGACCCCAAATAAATGGTCCCCCACAAAGCATTCCTCACCCAGCCAACCTCTGCCCCTCCCGCAGAACATACCCGCCGCTGGGGAGAAGTACGGACTGGTCCTTCTCCCTGAAGTCCTCTCAGCCACTGGAGAGAAGACAGAGTGGCTGGGCCGGCTCCATCATGCTGTGGGGGATCTGGGCCGGCTCCATCATGCGGCGGGGGATCTGGGCCGGCTCCATCATGCGGTGGGCGATCTGGGCCGACTGCACAGCATCCCTGGGGTATCCAGGTGGTGGCTGTAGTCTCCTCCACTTTGACTTGATGGACACCCCCCAGTGTTTGCAAAGTACAGCTGACCTCCTCCTGTCCCAATGCCGGACCCTTTTCTGGGGTTGTGTCAGTGGAGACCGAAGTCCCATCCATGGATCAGCTCAAGCTGCCGTTGTGAGGTGCCGATTGCATCCTCTTCCTGTAGCTCCTGCGGTGCTGATTGTTGTGGGCAGAGGTCAACCACGCCATGCCCTGAGGCCAGCTCTTCTGCTGGAGGCTCACCGGCTGGTTCCTCCTCAGCAGAGAAGTCTATCAGATCCCCAGTCTCTGGAACTGGTGTCTGGGGATCGGGGTTCACCATCTCCTGTCTGTGGAACCCAGAAGATGTTACCAGTGCTGGGCGGAGGCTAGCAGAGCTCTGCCCTTTTGTCAGCTCTTCAGGTTTGGGGACGGCAATCTCTGGAATTTCCACTGCCGATTCTTGGGCATGCTGCTGAACATGTCTTAGCAGTTGCCTGTATGCCCTTTCCAGATGCAGTTCTTTCATCGGCAGGTATTCCAGATCTGGTTCAAGCTCTGAGACCCCTGTGAGACCAATCATAGCCTCTCTGTCTTCTCGCAGGTCCTCCAGGGTAGGTTCTCCTTCATCACCAAACACAAAATGATCTGTAAGGCTCTCCCACAGCAATCCAGGACCACCAAAGTCATGTCCCTCCGGAGAGCATTCTGTTGTCACCCCGAAATATTCCTGCTCTGCATACCATTGCAGAGCCCAATATCGGTTGTCCAGCTCTATCTCCTGCTGGACCAGCCTGTCCAACTCAGTCACCCATTGCTCCTGGGGTCGCTCTCCCAGGAATGGCATCCGTAACTTCCGATGGTCCCTGGCCCGTTCCCCTGGGGTTGGATAGTACTTGTCCTTGTCCATACCAGCAGCCTGGAGGGCTCCTCTCCAAAGCACCTCCCAAATCCACTGCCTGAGCTCCAGGTACTGATCTGTAGACACAGTCCTGGGGTATGGTGCAAGAACGGTCCGCAGCAGCTCCGGGAACTCTGATGTCAGGTCCATATCTCCACTGGGGTGACCGACGTCTCCTTTCCTGATCTTGGATCCCGGTGGTGGTTTGGACGTGTTCACAGCTTGGAAGCAAAATCCCACCGCTGCCACCAATGTAACGGAACCGGACCCCGACTGCACCAATGTAACGGAACCGGACCCCGACTGCACCAATGTAACGGAACCGACCCCCGACTGCACCAATGTAACGGAACCGGACCCCGACCGCACCAATGTAACGGAACCAGACTGCACCAATGTAACGGAACCGGACCCCGACTGCACCAATGTAACGGAACCGGACCCAGAACGCACCAATGTAACGGAACCGGACCCCGACTGCACCAATGTAACGGAACCGACCCAGACTGCACCAATGTAACGGAACCGACCCCGACTGCACCAATGTAACGGAACCGACCCCCGACTGCACCAATGTAACGGAACCGACCCGACTGCACCAATGTAACGGAACCGGACCCCGACTGCACCAATGTAACGGAACCGACCCAGACTGCACCAATGTAACGGAACCGGACCCCGACTGCACCAATGTAACGGAACCGACCCAGACTGCACCAATGTAACGGGACCGGACCCCGACTGCACCAATGTAACGGAACCGGACCGCGACTGCACCAATGTAACGGAACCGGACCCCGACTGCACCAATGTAACGGAACCGGACCCAGACTGCACCAATGTAACGGAACCGACCCCGACTGCACCAATGTAACGGAACCGACCCAGACTGCACCAATGTAACGGAACCGACCCAGACTGCACCAATGTAACGGAACCGACCCCGACTGCACCAATGTAACGGAACCGACCCAGACTGCACCAATGTAACGGAACCGACCCCGACTGCACCAATGTAACGGAACCGACCCCGACTGCACCAATGTAACGGAACCGACCAGACTGCACCAATGTAACGGAACCGACCAGACTGCACCAATGTAACGGAACCGACCCCGACTGCACCAATGTAACGGAACCGGACCCAGACCGCACTAGGTTACTTCTGTTAGACTCCCGCTTCCCTGTCCGAACACAGATCCCCGGACACCACCGCTGACCATACAGGAGGAGACGACACCAATCTTGGAGTAAAACCAGGAAGTAGACTAGTTTATTGGAACACAGATACAAGATATATACACTCAGGAGACAATCCCCCCTCCCTGCATAATGACACGGGGTGGGACAATCCCCCCTTCTGCATAATGACACAGGGCGGGGCAATCCCCCCTCCCGCATAATGACACAGGGCGGGACAATCCCCCTCTCTGCATAATGACACAGGGCGGGGCAATCCCCCCTCCCCGCATAATGACACAGGGCGGGGCAATCCCCCCTCCTGCATAATGACACAGGGCGGGGCAATCCCCCCTCCCGCATAATGACACAGGGCGGGACAATCCCCCTCTCTGCATAATGACACAGG
This sequence comes from Staurois parvus, assembly GCF_062004578.1. NCBI lineage: Eukaryota > Metazoa > Chordata > Amphibia > Anura > Ranidae > Staurois > Staurois parvus. The sequence continues at coordinate 88,983 of NW_028319816.1, forward strand.
GCGGGGCAATCCCCCCTCCTGCATAATGACACAGGGCGGGACAATCCCCCCTTCTGCATAATGACACAGGGCGGGGCAATCCCCCCTTCTGCATAATGACACAGGGCGGGACAATCCCCCCTTCTGCATAATGACACAGGGCGGGACAATCCCCCCTTCTGCATAATGACACAGGGCGGGGCAATCCCCCCTCCTGCATAATGACACAGGGCGGGACAATCCCCCCTTCTGCATAATGACACAGGGCGGGGCAATCCCCCCTCCCGCATAATGACACAGGGCGGGCAATCTACATTTAGTAACAAGAGACACACCAGCAGACAGTTCCATCAGGAGGGAGGGCTGCTGGAGACACCCCCCACCAAGGCAATACACAAACACATACATCCCATAATAGTTTGCTCCCAAGCAAGACACACAATAGAACAATGGGATGCAACCACATGACACCAAACAATCCACAACCCCCCCCCCCCAATATTAGGACAGATCCCCCTGTACCCCTAACAGGCACAGGGTGACTTACACATACGAGGGATATGGGGAGCTGAGACAGGGGTCTCCCCACCTCTCCAAAGAGGGCTGTGTTCCATGGGCCCCCCACCCAAAGAGGGTGGTGTGGGGAATGGGGAGGAGAGGTGGGGGTTGGGTAGGGGGGGTCTGAGGAAGTAGAGGGTGGTGTGGGGAATGGGGAGGAGATGTGGGAGGTGGGGGTTGGGTAGGGGGGTCTGGAGAAGTAGAGGGTGGTGAAGGGAATGGGGAGGAGAGGTGGGAGGTGGGGGTTGGGTAGGGGGGTCTGAGGAAGTAGAGGGTGGTGAAGGGAATGGGGAGGAGAGGTGGGAGGTGGGGGTTGGGTAGGGGGGTCTGAGGAAGTAGAGGGTGGTGTGGGGAATGGGGAGGAGATGTGGGAGGTGTCGGTTGGGTAGGGGGGTCTAAGGAAGTAGAGGGTGGTGAAGGGAATGGGGAGGTAATGTGGGAGGTGGGGGTTGGGTAGGGAGGTCTGGAGAAGTAGAGGGTGGGGAATGAGGAGATGTAGGTGGGGGGGTCTAGAAAGACGGAGGGTGAGGATATTGTGGGGGGCTTTGGGGAGATGGGTGGTTTAGTGGGGTGTTCCCATCACATGACAGGACAAAGCTCAGGCCTCCTCTATGGAGATCTCACAATTTCGGAGTCAGATTGGAGATGAAGTTTATTTTCTGACGTGAATGATGAATGTGGAGTTGATGGTGGAGATAATGGCTGTCTGAGGCTTGTCATGACAACCACAAGTCTTCTCAGGGTTGTTGACCAGTGGTTCCTCACCTGATCCCTGCCGAGTCCTCCACCCAGGGTGGCCTCCAATCTACAGCAAGGTCAGGGCCAATGAGGGTCTCCCAGACTCCTCTCCTACGTGTTACCTCATTACCCAATCATTGATCACCATTACTACCACCTGGGGATGGCTGGACAGTGATCAGCTGATGAAGATTTAATGTCTGGGTTCTCCCTGCTCTGTAGTCATGCATGATGCTATGTCCAGCAGAAGACACATGATCGTCGCATGTTCTTTATGTGTATCTGTGTAGGTGTTCACAAGATATGGAAAGTGCTACACGTTTAATTCCGGGAAGCCAGGCTTTGAACTGCTGAACACGCTTAAGGGTGGAACTGGGAATGGACTGGAGCTGATGATGGACATACAGCAAGACGAGTACCTACCTGTGTTTGATGAGACAGGTAAGTGGCCAATCAACCTCCAAGTAAAAGGCCTGAACCAGTGTGATCACATGTCTGGAAAGGATGGAGGTGACCCCACTTTGTGTCTGTTAATGGAAGTCATTGTGTGTGGAGAGGTTGGAGGTGACCCCCTTGATTTTGTGTCTGTCCATGGAAGATATTGTCCAGTGTGGTCATGTGTCTGGAGAGGTTGGAGATGACCCCACTATGTGTCTGGAGAGGTTGGAGATGACCCCACTATGTGTCTGGAGAGGTTGCAGATGACCCCACTATGTGTCTGGAGAGGTTGCAGATGACCCCACTATGTGTCTGGAGAGGTTAAAGATGACCCCACTATGTGTCTGGAGAGGTTAAAGATGACCCCACTATGTGTCTGGAGAGGTTGGAGATGACCCCACTATGTGTCTGGAGAGGTTGGAGATGACCCCACTATGTGTCTGGAGAGGTTGGAGATGACCCCACTATGTGTCTGGAGAGGTTAAAGATGACCCCACTATGTGTCTGGAGAGGTTGGAGATGACCCCACTATGTGTCTGGAGAGGTTGGAGATGACCCCACTATGTGTCTGGAGAGGTTGGAGATGACCCCACTATGTGTCTGGAGAGGTTGGAGATGACCCCACTATGTGTCTGGAGAGGTTGGAGATGACCCCACTATGTGTCTGGAGAGGTTGGAGATGACCCCGCTATGTGTCTGGAGAGGTTGGAGATGACCCCGCTATGTGTCTGGAGAGGTTGCAGATGACCCCGCTATGTGTCTGGAGAGGTTGGAGATGACCCCGCTATGTGTCTGGAGAGGTTGCAGATGACCCCGCTATGTGTCTGGAGAGGTTGCAGATGACCCCGCTATGTGTCTGGAGAGGTTGCAGATGACCCCGCTATGTGTCTGGAGAGGTTGCAGATGACCCCGCTATGTGTCTGGAGAGGTTGCAGATGACCCCGCTATGTGTCTGGAGAGGTTGCAGATGACCCCGCTATGTGTCTGGAGTGGTTGGAGGTGACCCCGCTATGTGTCTGGAGAGGTTGGAGGTGACCCCGCTATGTGTCTGGAGAGGTTGGAGGTGACCCCGCTATGTGTCTGGAGAGGTTGGAGGTGACCCCGCTATGTGTCTGGAGAGGTTGGAGGTGACCCCGCTATGTGTCTGGAGAGGTTGGAGGTGACCCCGCTATGTGTCTGGAGAGGTTGGAGGTGACCCCGCTATGTGTCTGGAGAGGTTGGAGGTGACCCCGCTATGTGTCTGGAGAGGTTGGAGGTGACCCCGCTATGTGTCTGGAGAGGTTGGAGGTGACCCCGCTATGTGTCTGGAGAGGTTGGAGGTGACCCCGCTATGTGTCTGGAGAGGTTGGAGGTGACCCCGCTATGTGTCTGGAGAGGTTGGAGATGACCCCGCTATGTGTCTGGAGAGGTTGGAGATGACCCCGCTATGTGTCTGGAGAGGTTGGAGATGACCCCGCTATGTGTCTGGAGAGGTTGGAGATGACCTCGCTATGTGTCTGGTGAGGTTGGAGATGACCCCACTATGTATCTGCCCATGGAAGTCATTGTCCAGTGTGGTCATGTGTCTGGTGAGGTTGGAGGTGACCCCGCTATGTGTCTGTCCATGGAAGTCATTGTCCAGTGTGGTCATGTGTCTGGAGAGGTTGGAGGTGACCCCGCTATGTATCTGGAGAGGTTGGAGGTGACCCCGCTATGTGTCTGGAGAGGTTGGAGGTGACCCCGCTATGTGTCTGGAGAGGTTGGAGGTGACCCCGCTATGTGTCTGGAGAGGTTGGAGGTGACCCCGCTATGTGTCTGGAGAGGCTGGAGGTGACCCCGCTATGTGTCTGGAGAGGCTGGAGGTGACCCCGCTATGTGTCTGGAGAGGCTGGAGGTGACCCCGCTATGTGTCTGTCCATGGAAGTCATTGTCCAGTGTGGTCATGTGTCTGGTGAGGTTGGATCCAATATGTACAGTTGTGTTGAAAATAATATCCGTGTGATGATAAAAGTGACTAAAGCTGCAAATCCTTCTAATCCTTTTCTTTCCATCCACACAAATGCATTGGGAACACGACACATTCTATTCCAAATCACAACATGAAGAAAAATACATCAAATTTGTGTTCCTCTAAAAAAATGGAAGAAAAGTGAATATTAGACGGTTCAAAAAAATGGCCGTGTTTGTATTCTTCTTTCCAAACTCCAACATTCACTATATAAACTGAGAAATGTTTGAAGATTTTGCTTTCCTTTGAATGACTTCATGAATATTTGGTTGTAGTCGCACTGTTTCTGAGAACTGCTGTACATCTGTGTTGCATGGAGTCCCCCAACTTCTGGCCCCTGTGATCAGGTATTCCAGCCCAGGATGATTGGACCACATTCCACAGTTCTTCTCTATTTCTTGGTTTGGCCTCAGAAACGGCCTTTTTGATGTCACCCCACAAGTTTTCTATTGGATGAAGATCCGGGGATTGGGCTGGCCACTCCATAACGTCCATCTTGTTGGTCTGGAACCAAGATGTTGCCCGTTTACTGGTGTGTTTGGGGTCGTTGTCTTGTTGGAACCCCCATTTCAAGGGCATTTCCTCTTCAGCATAAGGCAGCATGACCTCTTCAAGTATTCTGATGGATTCAAACTGATCCATGATCCCTGGTATGCGATAAATAGGCCCAACACCGTAGTATGAGAAACATCCCCATATCATGATGCTTGCACCACCATGCTTCACGGTCTTCACAGTGTACTGTGGCCTGAATTCAGTGTTTGGGGGTCGTCTGACAAACTGTCTCCACCCACTAGACCCAAAAAGAACAAACTTACTTCCATCAGCCCACAAAATGTTGCCCCATTTCTCTTTAGGCCGGTCAATGTGCTCTTTGGCAGATTGTAACCTCTTCAGCACACGTCTTTTTCCCAACAGTGGGACTTTGCGGGGACTTCTTGCGGATAGCTTGGCTTCACATCGGCGTCTTCTAATTGTAACAGTCCTCACAGGGAACGTCACACCTTCTTTCATCTTCCTGGAGCTGATTGTTGGCTGAGTCCTCACAGGGAACGTCACACCTTCTTTCATCTTCCTGGAGCTGATTGTTGGCTGAGTCCTCACAGGGAACATCACACCTTCTTTCATCTTCCTGGAGCTGATTGTTGGCTGAGTCCGCCCCATTTTGGCTATTCTTCTATCCATTCCAATGGTAGTTTTTCCCTTTCTTCCGCGTCTTTCAGGTTTTGGTTGCCATTTTAAAGCATTTGCCATCATTTTAGCTGAGCAGCCGATCATTTTCTGCACTTCTTTATATGTTTTCCCCTCTCCAATCAACTATTTAATCAAGGTACGCTGTTCTTCTGAACAATGTCTGGAACCACCCATTTTCCTCAGAATTTCAGAGAGAAATGCACTGTAACCAGCATGTCCAACATTTGCTGCCTTCCTTCCTTAAATAAGGGCAATAATTGCCACCTGTTTATCAAAGAATGAATGACCTCACTAATAGAACTCCACACGGCTATTATTGTGAACACGCCCCTTTCAATGAGTGATTCAATGACACAGAATCAGCAGCATGCATGTCATGACTGTCGGGTCTGTTGGATTTCTATGACTCTACTACACCTGCTAGGAAATTATCTGCCATGTAGAAATATCATTTCCACCAAAAACAGTGATTGATCCGGTTAGTGATGTCTGACGGCTAGTATTTCCAACACAACTGTACCTGTCCATGTGATCTCTACTTGTGTGTGGTCATGTGTCTGCAGAGGGTGGAAGGGATTGGATTGTGCTCTCATATTCATGTCCGGGTTATTTAAAAAAAAAAAAATCAGAAATTCTATAAGTTCTAAACCTCAAAGGATAAAAATCCACTTTATTTGCACCGAATGCCTTTACAAACCCAGATATTACTTTGTAAAAGTAGTGGTGACATCATCTCTGTGCTGTACATGGCCTGTGCAGAGAGAGAGAGGGAGGGGCCTGGAAGGGGAGTTTGCAGCTTCTGACTTTCTATGGAATTGTAGTGTTGGGGTGACGGTGAACGTTGGGGTCGGGCTGATTGGAATTGGGGTGACTGTGAATGTTGGGGTCAGGTTGGTTGGAATTGGGGTGACTGTGAACGTTGGGGTCGGGCTGATTGGAATTGTAGTGTTGGGGTGACTGTGAATGTTGGGGGTCAGGCTGATTGGAATTGGGGTGACGGTGAACATTGGGGTCAGGTTGGTTGGAATTGGGGTGACTGTGAACGTTGGGGTCGGGCTGATTGGAATTGTAGTGTTGGGGTGACTGTGAATGTTGGGGTCAGGCTGATTGGATTGGGGTGATGGTGAACGTTGGGGTCAGGCTGGTTGGAATTGGGATGATGGTGAACTTTGGGGTCAGGCTGGTTGGAATTGGGGTGATGGTGAACGTTGGGGTCAGGCTGGTTGGAATTGTAGTGTTGGGGTGACTGTGAACGTTGGGGTCAGGCTGGTTGGAATTGGGGTGACGGTGAACGTTGGGGTCGGGCTAATTGGAATTGGGGTGACGGTGAACGTTGGGGTCGGGCTGGTTGGAATTGGGGTGACGGTGAACGTTGGGGTCGGGCTGGTTGGAATTGGGGTGACGGTGAACGTTGGGGTCGGGCTGGTTGGAATTGGGGTGACGGTGAATGTTGGGGTCGGGCTGGTTGGAATTGGGGTGACGGTGAACGTTGGGGTCAGGCTGATGGGAATTGTAGTGTTGGGGTGACTGTGAACGTTGGGGTGATGGTGAAGGTTGGGGTCAGGCTGATGGGAATTGTAGTGTTCGGGTGACTGTGAATGTTGGGGTCGGGCTGATTTGAATTGGGGTGAGGGTGAACGTTGGGGTCAGGCTTATTGGAATTGGGGTGATGGTGAACTTTGGGGTCAGGCTGGTTGGAATTGGGGTGACGGTGAACGTTGGGGTCGGGCTGATTGGAATTGGGGTGACGGTGAACGTTGGGGTCGGGCTGGTTGGAATTGGGGTGACGGTGAACGTTGGGGTCGGGCTGATTGGAATTGGGGTGACTGTGAATGTTGGGGTCAGGTTGGTTGGAATTGGGGTGACTGTGAATGTTGGGGGTCAGGCTGATTGGAATTGGGGTGACGGTGAACATTGGGGTCAGGTTGGTTGGAATTGGGGTGACTGTGAACGTTGGGGTCGGGCTGATTGGAATTGTAGTGTTGGGGTGACTGTGAATGTTGGGGTCGGGCTGATTGGAATTGGGGTGATGGTGAACGTTGGGGTCAGGCTGGTTGGAATTGGGGTGATGGTGAACTTTGGGGTCAGGCTGGTTGGAATTGTAGTGTTGGGGTGACTGTGAACGTTGGGGTCAGGCTGATTGGAATTGGGGTGATGGTGAACTTTGGGGTCAGGCTGGTTGGAATTGGGGTGACGGTGAACGTTGGGGTCGGGCTGGTTGGAATTGGGGTGACGGTGAACGTTGGGGTCGGGCTGGTTGGAATTGGGGTGACGGTGAACGTTGGGGTCGGGCTGGTTGGAATTGGGGTGACGGTGAACGTTGGGGTCGGGCTGATGGGAATTGTAGTGTTGGGGTGACTGTGAACGTTGGGGTGATGGTGAAGGTTGGGGTCAGGCTGATGGGAATTGTAGTGTTGGGGTGACTGTGAACGTTGGGGTCAGGCTGGTTGGAATTGGGGTGACGGTGAACGTTGGGGTCGGGCTGGTTGGAATTGGGGTGACGGTGAACGTTGGGGTCGGGCTGATTGGAATTGGGGTGACGGTGAACGTTGGGGTCAGGCTGATTGGAATTGTAGTGTTCGGGTGACTGTGAATGTTGGGGTCGGGCTGATTTGAATTGGGGTGAGGGTGAACGTTGGGGTCGGGCTGGTTGGAATTGGGGTGACTGTGAACGTTGGGGTCAGGCTGGTTGGAATTGGGGTGAGGGTGAACGTTGGGGTCGGGCTAGTTGGAATTGGGGTGACTGTGAACGTTGGGGTCAGGCTGGTTGGAATTGGGGTGATGGTGAACGTTGGGGTCGGGCTGGTTGGAATTGGGGTGACGGTGAACGTTGGTCGGGCTGATTGGAATTGGGGTGATGGTGAACGTTGGGGTCGGGCTGATTGGAATTGGGGTGATGGTGAACGTTGGGGTCGGGCTGATTGGAATTGGGGTGATGGTGAACGTTGGGGTCGGGCTGATTGGAATTGGGGTGATGGTGAACGTTGGGGTCGGGCTGATTGGAATTGGGGTGATGGTGAACGTTGGGGTCGGGCTGATTGGAATTGTAGTGTTGGGGTCGGGCTGATTGGAATTGGGGTGATGGTGAACGTTGGGGTCAGGCTGGTTGGAATTGGGGTGATGGTGAACTTTGGGGTCAGGCTGGTTGGAATTGTAGTGTTGGGGTGACTGTGAACGTTGGGGTCAGGCTGATTGGAATTGGGGTGATGGTGAACTTTGGGGTCAGGCTGGTTGGAATTGGGGTGACGGTGAACGTTGGGGTCGGGCTGATTGGAATTGGGGTGACGGTGAACGTTGGGGTCGGGCTGGTTGGAATTGGGGTGACGGTGAACGTTGGGGTCGGGCTGGTTGGAATTGGGGTGACGGTGAACGTTGGGGTCGGGCTGGTTGGAATTGGGGTGACGGTGAACGTTGGGGTCGGGCTGATGGGAATTGTAGTGTTGGGGTGACTGTGAACGTTGGGGTGATGGTGAAGGTTGGGGTCAGGCTGATGGGAATTGTAGTGTTGGGGTGACTGTGAACGTTGGGGTCAGGCTGGTTGGAATTGGGGTGACGGTGAACGTTGGGGTCGGGCTGGTTGGAATTGGGGTGACGGTGAACGTTGGGGTCGGGCTGATTGGAATTGGGGTGACGGTGAACGTTGGGGTCAGGCTGATTGGAATTGTAGTGTTCGGGTGACTGTGAATGTTGGGGTCGGGCTGATTTGAATTGGGGTGAGGGTGAACGTTGGGGTCGGGCTGGTTGGAATTGGGGTGACTGTGAACGTTGGGGTCAGGCTGGTTGGAATTGGGGTGAGGGTGAACGTTGGGGTCGGGCTGGTTGGAATTGGGGTGACTGTGAACGTTGGGGTCAGGCTGGTTGGAATTGGGGTGATGGTGAACGTTGGGGTCGGGCTGGTTGGAATTGGGGTGACGGTGAACGTTGGGGTCGGGCTGGTTGGAATTGGGGTGACTGTGAACGTTGGTCGGGCTGATTGGAATTGGGGTGACTGTGAACGTTGGGGTCAGGCTGATTGGAATTGGGGTGATGGTGAACGTTGGGGTCGGGCTGGTTGGAATTGGGGTGATGGTGAACGTTGGGGTCGGGCTGATTGGAATTGGGGTGATGGTGAACGTTGGGGTCGGGCTGATTGGAATTGGGGTGATGGTGAACGTTGGGGTCGGGCTGATTGGAATTGGGGTGATGGTGAACGTTGGGGTCGGGCTGATTGGAATTGGGGTGATGGTGAACGTTGGGGTCGGGCTGATTGGAATTGGGGTGATGGTGAACGTTGGGGTCGGGCTGATTGGAATTGGGGTGATGGTGAACGTTGGGGTCGGGCTGATTGGAATTGGGGTGATGGTGAACGTTGGGGTCGGGCTGATTGGAATTGGGGTGATGGTGAACGTTGGGGTCGGGCTGATTGGAATTGGGGTGATGGTGAACGTTGGGGTCGGGCTGATGGGAATTGGGGTGATGGTGAACGTTGGGGTCAGGCTGGTTGGAATTGGGGTGATGGTGAACGTTGGGGTCAGGCTGGTTGGAATTGGGGTGATGGTGAACATTGGGGTCAGGCTGGTTGGAATTGGGGTGATGGTGAACGTTGGGGTCAGGCTGGTTGAAATTGGGGTGACTGTGAACGTTGGGGTCGGGCTGGTTGGAATTGGGGTGACGGTGAACGTTGGGGTCGGGCTGGTTGGAATTGGGGTGACTGTGAACGTTGGGGTCGGGCTGGTTGGAATTGGGGTGACGGTGAACGTTGGGGTCGGGCTGGTTGGAATTGGGGTGACTGTGAACGTTGGGGTCAGGCTGATGGGAATTGTTGGTGAGACTTGTGATTCCTCCTGACCAGCCGAGACGCCTCTGGAGGCCGGAGTGAAGGTCCAGATCCATAGCCAGGATGAGCCGCCATTTATAGACCAGCTGGGCTTCGGCATGGCCCCCGGATTCCAGACATTTGTCTCCTGTCAACAGCAGCAGGTACACGGCAAGAATACCCCCCAAATGGTGACCCCACCCCCCCCCCCACCCCCCATCCTCCAATCTGTCCGGTGTCACTACATCCAGCTAGAGAGATCAATGGTCCTCATCACCCATCACATCATACATGACCGCTGATCCCCATCACATCATACATGACCGCTGATCCCCATCACATCATACATGACCGCTGATCCCCATCACCCCAGAGGCGTAGCTAGGATATTTTGTGCCCGGGGACAAACTATAGAATTGGCGCCCCAGCCCCCCTCCCCGTTTAATCACATCAGTGACACCACCGATGGGGCGCCATTCCTCCCACCGACACCAATGACACTTACCTTGCTGACCCCTGCTCCAGCCTCGGCTCCTTCCCTCCCCCATCCACAGGCACACTTACCGGTCAGCTGTCTTCTTCACTTGCTCCGGCCGCTCCCTCACTCGATCTTCGGGCTGCCGCTTGGCTCCTCCTCTCCAAGCTCCGCCTCCTCACAGGTGATTGGCCGCCTGTGTGCCATTCCTGAGCTACAGTTTTGACGCCCAATGAGAAGGCCCACACATTATGTCCAGGGAAAAGAAGACACCGGACCTGCGGACCTCTCTCCCCTCCTCCAGCAGCGCCTCCTGGACTGGATCATCGTGGGACTGGGACACGGAGCCAGGTAAGACACAGCGGCCCGCTGCCCGCCCCGGTACTAAGAGTCCCTTCCATTGGAAGGAGGGGCGGTACCGCGCCGCCCCATAAAGTGCCACCCTAGGCAAACGCCTTGTGTGCCTCACAGCAAATACGCCCCATTGTAAGCCTCATTTTGGCGCCCGGGTACATATGTACCCCCCTGCCCCCCCCAGCTATGCCTGCGCTGCCCCCCGCGATGCCCCTCGCCCGGCACGCCCTCCGCGATGCCCCTCGCCCGGCACGCCCTCCGCGATGCCCCTCGCCCGGCACGCCCTCCGCGATGCCCCTCGCCCGGCACATCATCCCCCTCGCCTGGCATGCCCTCCCCAATCCCCCTCGCCCGGCACGCCCTCCCCGATCCCCTGGCACACCCTCCGATGCCCCTGGCCCGGCACGCCCTCCGCGATCCCCCTCACCCGGCACATCATCCCCCTCGCCTGGCATGCCCTCCCCGATCCCCCTCGCCCGGCACGCCCTCCCCGATCCCCTGGCACACCCTCCGCGATGCCCCTCACCCGGCACATCATCCCCCTCGCCTGGCATGCCCTCCCCGATCCCCCTCGCCTGGCATGCCCTCCCCGATCCCCCTCGCCCGGCACGCCCTCCCCGATCCCCTGGCACACCCTCCGATGCCCCTGGCCCGGCACGCCCTCCGCGATCCCCCTCACCCGGCACATCATCCCCCTCGGCCCGGCACGCCCTCCCCGATCCCCCTCGGCCCGGCACGCCCTCCCCGATCCCCCTCGGCCCGGCACGCCCTCCCCGATCCCCCTCGGCCCGGCACGCCCTCCCCGATCCCCCTCGGCCCGGCACGCCCTCCCCGATCCCCCTCGGCCCGGCACGCCCTCCCCGATCCCCCTCGGCCCGGCACGCCCTCCCCGATCCCCCTCGGCCCGGCACGCCCTCCCCGATCCCCCTCGGCCCGGCACGCCCTCCCCGATCCCCCTCGGCCCGGCACGCCCTCCCCGATCCCCCTCGGCCCGGCACGCCCTCCCCGATCCCCCTCGGCCGGCACGCCCTCCCCGATCCCCCTCGGCCGGCACGTCCTCCATAATTAGACTTCATACCGCCGGATGGAGGATGTGTTGTTGCGCATCGTCCTCTCCCAGGCCTCGGTGATGTAGTCAGGAGCTCCTCGTACAAATGTTCGTCTCACTTCAGCCTCTTAAAGTACAAATTGGTTAAAGCCTCGGATACAGCCGACACGTTTCTGGGGTCAGGACTCCCCTTCATCAGGTCTGATGTCCCAAGAAACAATCAAAATAAATGTAACACATAATCTCAATTCACCCCAAAATAATGAACTCCGGGAGATGAAATGGATCCGATGGAAGAAGTAACTTTGTGTACGAGATCCGATCCAAGGGGATCCATAGACGGCTGACACGGGATTGTGTACAAGATCCGATCCAAGGGGATCCATAGACAGCTGACACGGGATTGTGTACGAGATTCGATCCAAGGGGATCCATAGATGGCTGACACGGGATTGTGTACCAGATCCGATCCAAGGGGATCCATAGACGGCTGACACGGGATTGTGTACGAGATTCGATCCAAGGGGATCCATAGACGGCTGACACGGGATTGTGTACCAGATCCGATCCAAGGGAATCCATAGACTGCTGACACGGGATTGTGTACGAGATCCGATCCAAGGGAATCCATAGACGGCTGACACGGGATTGTGTACGAGATCCGATCCAAGGGGATCCATAGACGGCTGACACGGGATTGTGTACCAGATCCGATCCAAGGGGATCCATAGACGGCTGACACGGGATTGTGTACGAGATCCGATCCAAGGGGATCCATAGACGGCTGACACGGGATTGTGTACCAGATCCGATCCAAGGGGATCCATAGACGGCTGACACGGGATTGTGTACCAGATCCGATCCAAGGGGATCCATAGACGGCTGACACGGGATTGTGTACGAGATCCGATCCAAGGGGATCCATAGACGGCTGACATGGGATTGTGTACCAGATCCGATCCAAGGGAATCCATAGACGGCTGACACGGGATTGTGTACGAGATCCGATCCAAGGGGATCCATAGACGGCTGACACGGGATTGTGTACCAGATCCGAAGCAAGGGGATCCATAGACGGCTGACACGGGATTGTGTACCAGATCCGATCCAAGGGGATCCATAGACGGCTGACACGGGATTGTGTACGAGATCCGATCCAAGGGGATCCATAGACGGCTGACACGGGATTGTGTACCAGATCCGATCCAAGGGGATCCATAGACGGCTGACACGGGATTGTGTACCAGATCCGATCCAAGGGGATCCATAGACGGCTGACACGGGATTGTGTACCAGATCCGATCCAAGGGGATCCATAGACGGCTGACACGGGATTGTGTACGAGATCCGATCCAAGGGGATCCATAGACGGCTGACACGGGATTGTGTACGAGATCCGATCCAAGGGGATCCATAGACGGCTGACACGGGATTGTGTACCAGATCCGATCCAAGGGGATCCATAGACGGCTGACACGGGATTGTGTACCAGATCCGATCCAAGGGGATCCATAGACGGCTGACACGGGATTGTGTACCAGATCCGATCCAAGGGGATCCATAGACGGCTGACACGGGATTGTGTACCAGATCCGATCCAAGGGGATCCATAGACGGCTGACACGGGATTGTGTACTGAGGCCAGATACCGTTTACTGCTTCCCGAATCAGATCTCCTGACCTCCATAGATTGTATGATGTTCAGTGTTGGTCTCCTCTGACCAGAGCCCCTTCTTCCACGTTTGCTGTCCCCCTCCCCCCACATGGCTTCTCACAACCTGCAGACGGGACTTCTTCTGGCTTTCTTCCAACAATGGCTTCTTCTTGTCACTCTTCCATAAAGGCAGATTTGTGGACGACTAATAGTCCTCCTGAGGACAGATTCCCCCCTGAGCTGTGATCTCTGCAGCTCCTCCAGTTCCCATGAGCCTCTTGGCTGCTTCTCTGATGAATGTCCTCCTTGCCGGGCCGGTCAGTTTAGGTGGACGACCATGTCTTGGTAGGTTGGCAGTTGTGCCGTACTCCTCCCATGTTCGGATGATGGATTGAACACAGCGCTCCGTGAGATGGGCAAAGCTCGGGAGATTGCTTTATAACCTAACCCTGCTTTATACTTCTCCACAACTTTATCCCTGACCTGTCTGGTGTGTTCCTTGGCCTTCATGATGCTGATTGGTCACTAATGTTCTCTAACAAACCTCTGAGGGCTTCACAGAACAGCTGGATTTATCCTGAGATCACATGACACACAGGGGGGCTCTATGTACTAATGAGGGGACTTCTGAAGGCACTCGGTTCCACTAGATTGTAGTTATCAGAGTAAAGGGGGCCGAATACAAATCCCACCACACTTCTCACAGATTTATTGGTCACAAATGTTGGAAACCATTTCTCATTTTCCTTCCACTTCACTATTATGTGCCACTTTGTGTCGGTCCATCACATCCAATCCCGATAAATACATTGACGGTTCTGGTGGTCACATGACAACATGGGGGACATTTTGGGGGGGGGGACCTTTTTTAAGGCACTGTACATTTTTAATTTTTTTTTTTTTGCCCTTTTATTGAAGTTTACATTTATTTCCACGTGTTGTTTTTGCATGTGAACCCCGAAGAAGGAAGGGCCCTATACCCTGAAAGGCGTTGGTTGGATCTGATGGTGGTAACCAATGAAGGATTCCTGGGTGAGACTAACATTTGTACTAAGCGTTCCTTTCCACGTTTCCGAGATTTGACCGTCTGTTGAGCGATTTGGTCCTTGTGGTAATCTGAGAGGTAGCAGCCTAGGACCTGACCCCGGCCTGTACACACCATACTGACACCACCGACTTCCCTCCTTCCAGGAGAAGGCACCCCACCACTTTATATACTCATCAGATCCAGCCCCTGATTCCATTGGTCCAGTTATTGTCACATGTCTACCTGAAATGAATCCGATTGGATTTGCTGCTGCTCTATGAAAGTAATGACTCTCTCTTTGGCCTGATTGTGCCTCAGCTGACGTATCTGCCTCCTCCATGGGGGGACTGTAAGAACACGCCGTTCAAGTCGCCCTACTTCCCCAGCTATAGCATAACGGCCTGCCGCATCGACTGCGAGACCCGCTACATCCTGGAAAAGTGCAAATGCCGCATGGTTCACATGCCAGGTGAGAGGATGGGTGTTGTCTGGGGCGTATTGGGGTGACCAGGGAAGCGTTTCCCTCTGATTCCTGACATCTTTCCTTCTCTGCAGGAAACGAGACGGTCTGCGACCCCGAGCAGTACTTGTATTGTGCTAACCAATATCTACAGGAAATAGGTGGGTACCGCCATCACCCTGAGGAAGAAAGACGAAGGCCATCATTATTCCCTGAGAATGGAGGAAGAACTTCATCTCCCTGATCAATAAATATTGTCCTTCTGGGTGGCATGTTTGTAGACCTGGATGTCCTCACAAAGACCTTCATCTCCCTGACTAACAAATTGTCCTTCTGGGTGGCATGGGTGTAGACCTGGATGTCCTCACAAAGACCTTCATCTCCCTGACCAATACAAATTTGTCCTTCTGGGTGGCATGTTTGTAGACCTGGCTATCTTCACGAAGACCTTCATCTCCCTGACTAATACAAATTGTCCTTCTGGGTGGCATGGGTGTAGACCTGACTATCCTCATGAAGACCTTCATCTCCCTGACCAATACAAATTGTCCTTCTGGGTGGAATGGGTGTAGACATGGCTGTCCTCACGAAGACCTTCATCTCCCTGACTAATACAAATTGTCCTTCTGGGTGGCATGGGTGTAGACCTGGCTGTCCTCACGAAGACCTTCATCTCCCTGACCAATACAAATTTGTCCTTCTGGGTGGCATGTTTGTAGACCTGGCTATCTTCACGAAGACCTTCATCTCCCTGACTAATACAAATTGTCCTTCTGGGTGGAATGGGTGTAGACATGGCTATCTTCACGAAGACCTTCATCTCCCTGACTAATACAAATTGTCCTTCTGGGTGGCATGGGTATAGACCTGGCTATCCTCATGAAGACCTTCATCTCCCTGACCAATACAAATTGTCCTTCTGGGTGGAATGGGTGTAGACCTGGCTGTCCTCACGAAGACCTTCATCTCCCTGACCAATACAAATTGTCCTTCTGGGTGGAATGGGTGTAGACCTGGCTGTCCTCACGAAGACCTTTTATCTCCCTGACCAATAAACATTGTCCTCCTGGGTGGCATGGGTGTAGACCTGCCTGTAGTCACCACAGACTTGCCTCCTCAATACGGGGGAGATGGCTTTGTGTTGATGTGCAGGATTTGATAGTAGATGGATTTTTAATATTTCCAAAAACATTTTTGAGACTGTGTTTTTTTTTGGTAGATGAACTAGTTTTAATAGATGGAAAGGTTGTGGTACATAGAAAGATTTGGTAGTCAGATGAGTTTTTTTCTAGATGGATGAGTTTGTTTATGGACAGATTTTTGTGGATGGATGAGGTTTGGTAGTTGGGTGAGTTTTGATAAATGAACATATGTTTGTGGATAGACGAGGTTTGTTGGTTGAGTGGGTTTTTGTAGGTGGATAGAGTTTTGGCTGTCAGGTGGAACTTTGTAGGTGGACAGAGTTTTGGTTGTCGGGTGGGACTTTGTAGGTGGACAGAGTTTTGGTTGTCGGGTGGGACTTTGTAGGTGGACAGAGTTTTGGTTGTCGGGTGGGACTTTGTAGGTGGACAGAGTTGTAAGGGACCGCCTGGCGGTACCACTAGCACTCCACTGAATAGGCGTCCCCAGTGCACAGAATCTAAGTCCCAGGGTGCTTGTTCACCAGGGCCCCTGATGGTGGGGATGGACTTGGAGCCCCCGAGACCAGGTCGTGGCTACTGGGTGAGTCCGTCAGTGGTAGTGGTATGCGCCAAGGGCTCCCACGGGGAAGAGTCTGATATGAGGAGGTCAGAAGACCCCACTGCAAGGGATGGATGGATGAGCAAGGTCAGACGGGCCGGGTCGGTAACAGAGGACGGCAAGGTACAAGGCAGCCGGCATAGAATGGTCGGGTCACACGCCAGGTCAGCAACAGCAGGTCAAATCCAATAGGGGGCATTCAGGAGAGAGGTCAGGCAAAGCAAGAGTCAGAATAGGAGAAAGCAGCAAGGTCAGGTACAATCCGGGTCAAAAACTTACAGGGTACAGGATGCAGGGAAGACCAGAAGGCACTGAATGACAGCTCAGGGCCATTTAAATATACTGCCCTGCGCTGCCATTGGTGCCCAGCGGGCGGCCGCGGCTTCTACTGCGCATGCGCGAACTCGAACGCCGCGGCCGGCCCGGACCTAGTGCCCGTGTCCCTGCACTAAACTGGACTCAGTTTAGTAGATGGACTCAGTTTAGTAGATGGACAGATTTTTGTGGATGGATGAGTTTTGATTGATGGATTTTGGTGGTCAGATTTGGTTTTGGTAGTTGGATGATTTTGACAGATGGACAGGTTTTGGTAGTCAGTCTGGTTTTGGTAGATGACTGGATCTTGGGAGGTGGACTAGTTTTGGTGCATGCACAGGTTTTGGTAGACGGACTGATTTTGCTAGATGAGTTGATTTTGGTGGCCATATGGATTCTTGACGTTGGGTGGGTTTCTATAGATAGACAGATGTTTGTGGATGGATTTTGATTGTCAGATTGGTTTTGGTAGTTGGAACTAATTTTGACAGATGGGTAGGGTTTGGTAGATAGACTGATTTTGGAAGATGGACGTTGATGGCCAGATGGGTTTGGTAAGTGGATGGGTTCTGGTAGATGGACTATTTTTGTAGACAGGTTTTGGTAATTGGACCCATTTTGGAAGACTGACTGATTTTGGTAGTCCAATAGGTTTCATTATTTGGATGGGCTCTGGTAGTTGGAGGAGTTTTCTAGATTACTGATCAGTTATATCTCCTTTTTACATCCAGACCAGGATAGGGGAGATGGTGAGTCTGCGTGTCCCTGTGAGACTCCGTGTAAGATGGTCCGCTATGGTAAGGAGTTATCTATGGTGAAGATCCCCAGTAAAGCCTCCTCCGTATATCTGGCAAAAAAATACAACAAGACCGAACAGTACATTGCGTGAGTTTCTTTTCACTTCATTCAGACTATGACCGGATCAGACGGGTCCTTAATGTTCTGACATACAAGAGATGTACACTCAAAGATGGCCCCAGACATAGAGGTGCATCTGGATGTCAGCTGTAGATCTTCCTCCAATCCCATATGAATAATGTTAGATACTTCTCTCTTCACTGAGATGGGAGAACAATGGTCAGTTGTGTGAAATGTCCCAGCCTTGATTAGGGACGGCTCTTCATCAAAGCCATCACACAAGTGGCCTCTGTCTGGGGATTTCCCAAATAACTGGAATTCACAGACAGAATTAGGACCTGGAAATCCTTGAAGGACAATTAAAATAATGACTTCATCTCTCTATGTGCCAGTCCTAGAATGCCCCACATACTGGACTGTCTACCAGTCCCACCAGACTCTCTCCCTTATATACAAAAATGTCCATTAGGGAGGAGATTTGGATTGGGTCAGGCATGGGTTTGAGGACCACTCACGGTCCCACTGAACTAATGTGAACTTTTTACCGACCCAAAATCTCGGCTGCTGTATATTGAGGAATTTTGTGTTTGGAAATGCATGCCTCTGTTTTCCACCTAACATGATGAAACCGTTTACTTTTAATGGGAATTGGCTTACCATCCATTCAGCCAACAATCTCATGTCTGTGGGGCAGTCATATGGGGCTCATTGGGGGGGTGGCCTTTGTACAGATCAGAACAATTTGACCAATCACTATTTGTTTCAAGTGAGGGATGAACAGATGCCTGAGATTGGTTGGACCTTGTCTGAGCGTCCAATTGCCCACAAACAGATGACTGAGGTTGGTTGGACCTTGTCTGAGCGTCCAGCTGTCCACAAACAGATGACTGAGGTTGGTTGAATCTGACAAGGTGCTGACAGCTGTCTGTAGGTTCAGCAGATTGTCCCTCTTGTCCTCAGGGAGAACGTTCTCGTTTTGGATATTTTCTTTGAAGCTCTGAACTTTGAAACGATTGAACAAAAGAAGGCGTATGAGCTGGCTGGACTGCTGGGTAAGAGTTCTCCTTTTAAACAGGAATATTTCAACCCTTGTATAAATGTGATCTATTGGGTATGTGTGGGGTAGTGATCTTCCCAGAGCATAGATATGTCATCTCATCTCAGAATCTGTCCTGGATCCTGTATACGATATACAACACGCCAAATCCATTTGTATTGGGAAATAGGACGGAACTGTGCAGTTGGAGAGATTGTTTGTTTGTGACACAACTTGGGAAGGGTGGGGGTTCACACATCAGGCTTCTCAGGGACACATTGGGCTCATCAGGGACACCTCAAGCTCATAGGCAGACATTGGACACCTCAAGCTCATAGGCAGACATTGGACACCTCGGGGAAACCTCAAGCTCATAGGCAGACATTGGACACCTCGGGGAAACCTCAAGCTCATAGGCACACATTGGGCTCCTCGGGGAAACCTCAAGCTCATAGGCACACATTGGGCTCCTCGGGGACAACTCAAGCTCATAGGAACACATTGGGTTCCTAGAGACATATTAGGCTCCTAGGAACACATTGAACTCCTAGGGACACATCACTCTTTCAGGGAGATGCTGGACCCCTAAGGAAACATTGGGCAAAATTGTGTAGTCCTTTTTGGGCCACAGAATGATGTGGTTGTCGTTTGCCAGGTGACATTGGAGGTCAGATGGGTCTATTCATCGGGGCCAGTATCCTCACCATCCTGGAGATCTTCGATTATCTGTATGAGGTGAGAAATATGACAGAACAAAGACCCGACATTCCGGGACAAACCTAGGGTACGTATTGCCTCATCTATCCGTATATTCTCCCAGGTGTTACGGGATAAAGCGCTCGGCTATCTCCAGAAGAGGAAGAAGTCCCAGAACAGGGAACTTGACAATCTGGTAATCACACAAGACGTTTGTAGTGAGAAGAGAGAGACGGGCAGAGACGGTGATGAATTATTAGAGTGTCAGCTGTGTGCAAATCTCATGTCAGGATACATATATATGTCATAGTAGACTGTCCCTCATACGGTTCTGTTCAGCCGTCTTGTGATCTGAACCTCTTTTCTAGACAGGACAACTAAATGACTGACCTCACTTTCCTCTACTGGAGGTATTTAATGTAGACTGGTAAGCAGCTGATCCTGTATGGATTGCATAGTGTGGTCCATGGAGTCTGCTGAGAGGTGTGAGGAGCAAGGTTCCTCACACGCTGTTGGTGTTTATGGTGTTTATCAGCCTCTACTTGTGTCTGCATGGGCGGAATATTACACTTTGGAGTTCTCACAATAATTGCCCGTCATAATGGTTGATTTCTGAGGATGATCCTCCTATTTCCTCCCGAAAAAACAACCCCATATTAGCTTGGTGGGCTGTACCTCATCCTCTCTGGACAACGGCCTCCAACATGCTCATTACAATTGCAGACAACCCCCATCCCAGATCTCCCCCGGGTGTAGGCCCGGCTCCGGATGCCACATCATAGCGAAGTCTGACCATTTCCAGGCTGTGGTCTCTCAGCTTGATGTAACCGAAAAACGAGCTAAAGGCTCAAATTGGGGTCATCGGTTCCCATAAGCTGCAGGGATGCTTTCAGAGACAACCCGTCCCTTTGCACTTTTGCCTACCAGAAGGGTCCCACGGTTCCATGCAGTAAGCTGGAGCACCACTGTTGGGCTTCCACGCCATGGTACATTCTTCTCCTCCTTCCCTAGCAGTGCACTGGGTCCTCATATTGTCAGCCGTACTGATCTCTCATAGCCTGCAGCGATCAATCTCCAAGCATTCCTCCAATATAGAAAATGAAAAACAAGAAAGGGGACAACTGTTTTCAAAAATGGCTCTTTAAAAAAAAAAAAAAAAAAACCTGGCCTGAGAAGTTTTTTTGATGACTGGTTCCTCCTCATGTGGAACTCTAACCTATAATAGGAGGTTCAGTGACTTAATCCAGGCAATACTGCCACCAAAGCATGGACAGGGGTTACTTAGAGAGTAGAGGGACAGGCAATGCGTGAGATATTGTATTCCATCTCCCGTCATCCAACTCAACCAGCATGCTGGCAAATTATCAGAAGAACTCCAAGTTCCATACCAACCATGAACAACACAGCAGTCACTGAAGAACCTCTGTAGATATGTGTTCATCAGAGCAGTTCCGAACCATGGAGCCTTGGCCTGCTGCACATCCCCCAACCTCCCATAGTGTAATGCAGTCCCCCTCAACCCTCCACAGTACTCTCCAACCTCCCACAGTGCCCTCTGGCCTACTGCAGGGCCTCCAGCTCCCCATAGTACCTACAAAAATGTCCCCGAGTGTGCCCCAGCCCTCAGCAGTTTGCCAGTCAGTCTCTGCAAAGTCTCCAGCCTCTTGACTGGTCCCCCCATCTCCAAAAAGCTCCATCCAGAAACCTCATCCCCTACAGGCCTACCACGTCTTCCACAGAGTCCCCTAACCCCCACCAGGACCCCCATCCCCCACAGTGACTCTCAATCAGTATACATTTTGCATGCTTGTACTTTTTGAGTGTGGACTTTATTCTGTACGGTTGGGGCATGGAAGGTTTTGGAGGGATGTCCCAGGGGCTGGTCTCAATAAGGACGACAACCATGGCTTTAGAGCAATCAAAACCTGACTTATTCATTTTGATATTGAATACCCCGAGGTGGGGTGCAGCACGAAGAAACGGTTCCAGAAAGGGGCAAACCGTGAGACCTACAGCCAGCAAACAGTGAAGGATAAAAGATAACAGAAAAATGACGACTTGGACCCATGGCCCATCCCCCATGTTGATGGGACACCCCCCCAGATATGATGTTGAGCTCCATCGTTGTACCCCACAGATTGCTCCAACCAGCTCAGACTATGGATGGGAGGGGTAGGGCACTGCTTATCACCTCATTGGCTCGGGTAGGATTTTCATAATCCTCGAACCCTGAGAGCGATGGTCTAGGCTACATAGAATTTATTGCTGACACAGTCCACCTACCAGAACCAGCGCACCATAAAAAGACCCCAACATTACCAACTCCCCCAGATTTTACCGGCATGTTTGGTGTCTAAGGACTCGGCTGGTGGTTTTCTGACTGGGCACCTCATGGGACGGGACAGGGTGGATATTGTGACCACACCTGGTCAGTGGTATTGGGGTGCTGATACGTCGGAAAGTGTCCATCAAGGAACACACCAGATCTAAACCTCCCCCCTCTTTGAGAACATAGAGAAGGAACATATGGCCTCCCCCCAGGCACCGTACTAATAGAATGTCCTCATCATTCGAGATGATCTTCTCTCTGGACGAGCGAAAATATGACCTGATTGGCTCAGAGGATGCCCCTCCCTCCAGCTTGGAGATTCATCGTATGGGTGTCTATAGATGTGTGACATTCAGGAATGGCCAGAGTCCTTGTCAGAGCCCCATTAAAGGAGATCTCCCTTCACTTCCTGTCCTGGTCTGATCACAGGAAGTGAGAAGAAACATCCCTCTTAGTCAGGTGTCCCCATTGGAGGGTTTTCCATCACTTCCTGTCTCGGTGACACTAGAACAGAGTTGGGTAACAGAAATCTAAACCTGACAGAGGTCCTAACCCCCAACACACTCCATTCAAAACCGAAACATTGGCTGAATACAGAGCTGGATGATATGGAGTTTGTCTGATATCTGGAGGTCACCTTAGACAATCATTTGTGTGGGAAGAGGAGATCGGCTCAGGAACTCAGTATGACATTGGCAACGTGAGCGATCCCTAACAGGTGGACCTGTGTGTTGGGGGTGGAATCCTTGTGTTGTGTGCTGGGGGTGTTATGAAGTCCATAGCCCCCCGGTACCTGGTGCCTCTCTCTCATCTCACCTCTCTTTGTCTTTCAGGGGAGCCCCGATGTCTTGTCCAGCCCCACCCTGGGGCACATTCATAACCCCAGGTAGTTACTGCGGGGGTGTAGAAGTGATGGATATGGGTGGAGGGTTCCCGTCATGTACTATCCTCCTCACTGACTGGGGTCTCAGCCTCGACTCCCAATGAAAATCTCCTTCCAGGGTTAGGGCCCGGACTGGCAGTGTCAGTGTTGGTTCTGGGTCTTCTGAGTGGTGGATTCTAATGGAACTAATTCCCTGGATCTCTATGCTCAGCATGTACTTACCTCTATGGTACCTACAGTGCTGGCCACTAGAGGGTAGACATGGAATCCCACCACTTACCTTGGTCCTTTATGGTTAGAACCTGGCAAGACTTAGGTGACTGTGCCATCCAGGTTCCTCATCTGCTCTTCATCACGTGGTGTAGAGTATTGTAAGACTGAGCCAGAAGATCCACCTTGGAGGTACGGACCCTCCAACCAGATCCACCCTGGAGGTACGGACCCTCCAACCAGATCCACCCTGGAGGTACGGACCCTCCAACCAGACCCACCCTGGAGGTACGGACCCTCCAATCAGACCCACCCTGGAGGTAGGGACCCTCCAGCCAGATCCACCCTGGAGGTAGGGACCCTCCAGCCAGATCCACCCTGGAGGTAGGGACCCTCCAGCCAGATCCACCCTGGAGGTAGGGACCCTCCAGCCAGATCCACCCTGGAGGTAGGGACCCTCCAGCCAGATCCACCCTGGAGGTAGGGACCCTCCAGCCAGATCCACCCTGGAGGTAGGGACCCTCCAGCCAGATCCACCCTGGAGGTAGGGACCCTCCAGCCAGATCCACCCTGGAGGTAGGGAGCCTCCAGCCAGATCCACCCTGGAGGT
This sequence comes from Staurois parvus, assembly GCF_062004578.1. NCBI lineage: Eukaryota > Metazoa > Chordata > Amphibia > Anura > Ranidae > Staurois > Staurois parvus. The sequence goes on from NW_028319816.1 coordinate 112,367, forward strand.
AGGGAGCCTCCAGCCAGATCCACCCTGGAGGTAGGGAGCCTCCAGCCAGATCCACCCTGGAGGTAGGGAGCCTCCAGCCAGATCCACCCTGGAGGTAGGGACCCTCCAGCCAGATCCACCCCGGACGTACTGACCCTTTTAGGAGCCTGTATGAGCCAGGTTCCTCACCTACTCTCTATCATGTGGTGCTGAGTTCTGTGCGATCAAGCCAGAAGATCCACCCCAGATGTACTGACCCTCCTGTCAGATCCATTCTAGAGATCCTGACCTTCCAGTCCGATCCGACTCGGAGGTCCTGGCCCTTCAGTGACATCCACCCTGGAGGTCCTGCCCCTCCAGTCAGATCCGCTCTAGCTTTGGGCTTCCCATTTGATGATCATTACAGAGGAATCAGTTTGATCCTTTGGGCCCCATACATGGGATGAGGGCAGATCCTGGGTTCTGGGTAGACCGTGACCTCTCCTAGAAGATGGTGATTGGGGGAAACAGATTAGGGTGTTGGGATGTCCTTCTGTGCTCACCTTTACCCCCTCATCCCCTTCTCTCCCCCCCCCCCCCCCCTTCCTTCACCTCTCCACCCTTCCAGTCTCACCTTCTCTTGTTTCTCTCTGTAGGATCCACGCTATACACTGCGGGGCAGCCCATACTGCACTCGATGCTCACCGCACCTCTTACCTCGTCACCCGCCTGTAGGGTCCATCAAGGAGTTTGCCTGCTGACACCTACGACCCGCCTCCATATATATCTGATCTCTTCTGATTGGGTGCCGAGGAAACTTCCGGAACATCTACAGGGCTGGGGGGGGGGGAGGGCTTAGCGCATCCTGTTCTGCATTGTTCTTTATTATAATAAATTCTAAGCCAATCATTCCACACGAATCTCTCGTTTCATAGCCACCCGAGAAACCAAAACGTTCAAAACCCTTCAATCCTCCAACATGGTTCAGTTCTTCCATTCATGGTGGTGCACTCTCACATGTGGGCGTTATCCTGGGTGCATGCAAATGTAGCCTGCCTGGGACTGCCCACTCCTCCAGCCTGACTCCACCCATCAAGACATTTTGATATTTGCATAACCCCTCCCACTGCTTGCATCAGGACTGATGGCTCCTGAGAGGAGTACTGAGGCAGGATGCTGTCATGTTTTCAGGAAGCTATGTACAGTACCCAGCCAGCCCCTCCCACCAGCCATGATCTACCTGCATTGCATAGAGAAACGCAGGGACCCAGTGATGACATCAATGAATATAAAATAAGGTATATAATGAAAATGGAAAAGCTTTATTTAAAAATGTTTTTTATTATAATGTTGATGAGAGGGTAGGGGGGAACCAGGGAAAGAAAAATAAAAGCAGATTAAACTTAAACACACAGAGATGGGCGTGAACATTCTCCAACACTCAGCCAATCGCTGTAAGGAACTGATGAGATCACTGAGGTACCATCTGCCTCACACCGTTGAGTTCTTCCTGAGAGCAGTCTACAGGCCTGGGGTAGAAGAACATTCTCCCATCTGTGCCAGGAGAACAGCGCCCCCCTCCCATGTTCTCTCAGATGTGCACTCCAGTGTTTCCTACAACATTCTCTTTGATGTCCCCTCTGATGTCCTTTCCAGTGTGCTCTCCAGTGTTTCCTTTGATGTCCTCTCCGAGGTTCCCTCCGATGTCCTATTTGAAATCCCCTCTGATGTCCTCTACAAAGTCCCCTTGGATGTTCCCTCCAGTGTCTCCTCAGAAATCTCCTCTGATATACTCTGCAATGTTCCCTCCATTGCCCCCTCTGATGTTCTCTTTGATGTCCCCTCTGATGTCCTTTCCAGTGTGCTCTTCAGTGTTTCCTTTGATGTCCTCTCTGAGGTTCCCTCCCATGTCCTCTCCGAAATCCCTCCGATGTCCTCTCTGAAATCCACTCTGATGTCCTCTACAAAGTCCCCTTGGATGTTCCCTCCAGTGTCTCCTCGGAAATCCCCTCTGATGTACTTTGCGATGTTCCCTCTGATGTCCTTTCCAGTGTGCTCTTCAGTGTTTCCTTTGATGTCCTCTCTGAGGTTCCCTTCGATGTCCTCTCCGAAATCCCCTCTGATGTCCTCTCCGAAATCCCCTCTGATGTTCTCTCCAATGTATCCTCTGATGTCCCCTTGGATGTTTCTTCCAGAGTCTCCTCGGAAATCTCCTCTGATGTACTCTGCGATGTTCCCTCCAATGTCACCTCTATTTTACTCTCCTCTGTTCCCTCCATTGTCCTCTCTGATGTTCTCTTTAAAGTCCCCTCTGATGTCTCCTTCAATTTCCTCTCTAATGTCCCCTCTCTGATACACTCTCCAATATTACCTCTGATATTCTTTTCAATGTTCCCACCTATGTCCCCCCCCCTCTGATATCCTCCCTGATGCCCCCCTCTGATGTTTTCTCCAATGTTCTCCCTAATGGTCTCCCCTCTAATGCACACTCTGAAGTCCCCTTGGATGTTCCCTCCAATTTTCCCTCCAATGTCCTCTCCAAAATCCCCTTGGATGTTCCCTCTGATGTCCTCGCTGATCTCCCCTCCAAAGTCCCTTCTGATCTCCTCTCTGAATTCCCCTCTTATGTTCCCTCTGAAGTACTATCTGATGTTCCCTTCAATGTGCTCTCTGAAGTCCCCTGTGATCTCCTCTCCAAAGTTCCCTCCGATGTATCCTCTGATGTCCTCTACAACGTCCCTTTGGATATTCCTTAAATTTTCCCTCTGCTACCCTCTCTTAACTCCCCTTTGATGTTCCCTCTGATGTCTCATCTGATCTCCCTTCCAAAGTCCCCTCTGATCTCTGAAGTCCCCTCTAAAGTTCCCTCCGATGTATCCTCTGATGTCTTCTACAAAGTCCCCTTGGATGTTCCCTCCGATGTCCTCTCTGACATACTCTCTGATGTTCCCTCTGATGTCCTCTCTGAAGTCCCTTACAATGTTACCTCTGATGTACTCTCCGATGTTCCCTCCATTGTCCTCTCTGACGTCCCCTCTGATGTCTCCTCAGATTTCCTCTTCGATGTCCTTTCTCTGATATACTCTCTAATCTTGCCTCTGATGTTCTTTTCAATGTTCCCACCTATGTCCCCCCCCCTCTGATAGCCTCTCTGATGCCCCCCTCTCATGTTTTCTCTAATGTTCTCCCCACTGATGCATGCTACAATGTACAGTACTCTCTGAAGTCCCATTGGATGTTCTCTCCGATTATATCTGATGTCCTCTCCGAACTCCCCTTGGATGTTCCTTCTGATGTCCTCTGATCTCCCCTCCAAAGCCCACTCTGATCTCCTCTCTGATGTTCCCTGCCATGTCCTCTCTGATGTACTCTCCAATGTTCCGTCTGATGTCGTCTGAAGTCCCCTCCAATATTACCTCTGATGTACTCTGTGATGTCTCCTCCAATTTCCTCTCCGACGTCCCCTTTCTGATATACTCTCCAATATTCCCTCTGATGTTCTTTTGGATGTGCCCACCCCATATCCCCCTGACTTCCTCTATGATGCCTCCCTCTGATGTTTTCTCCAATGTTCTCCCCAATGTCTCCCCTCTGATGCACATTCCGATGTCCCCTCCAATGTCTGCTCTGATATCCCCTCCAATGTCTGCTCTGATGTCCCCTCCAATGTCTGCTCTGATGTCCCCTCCAATGTCTCTCTGATGTTTTCTCCAATGTTCTCCCCAATGTCTCCCCTCTGATGCACATTCCGATGTCCCCTCCAATGTCTGCTCTGATGTCCCCTCCAATGTCTGCTCTGATGTCCCCTCCAATGTCTCTCTGATGTTTTCTCCAATGTTCTCCCCAATGTCTCCCCTCTGATGCACATTCCGATGTCCCCTCCAATGTCTGCTCTGATGTCCCCTCCAATGTCTGCTCTGATGTCCCCTCCAATGTCTGCTCTGATGTCCCCTCCAAGCCATCTAGGAGAATTAAATTCTTACTGTATTTATTTATTTATTTATTTATTTATTTATCGAGTTTATATAGCGCCAAAGGGTTTGCTCAGCGCTGTACAATAGGGGGGGACAATACATGAAACAGAACAGTAACATCAAACAGTACACAAGGGGTTAGAGGGCCCTACTCTTTCGAGCTTACAATCTAGGAGGGGGGGGGTAGAGGCACAGGAGGAAACGGCTGTGGGGGATGGAGTGGTAGGAGGAGGGAAGGGCAGCGGCTGTTAGGTGAGGGTGGGGTAGGCTTCCCTGAAGAGGTGGGTTTTCAGGGAGCGCCTGAAGGTGAGGAGGGACGGTGACAGTCTGATGGATTGGGGTAGTGAGTTCCAGAGGATGGGGGAGGACCTGGAGAAGTCTTGCAGTCGTGCGTGGGAGGAGGAGACCAGGGAGCAAGATAGAAGAAGGTCCTGTGAAGAGCGAAGGGTACGGGTAGGGTGGTACTTGGGAATCAGATCGGTGAGGTAGTTAGGGGCAGTGTTGTGGATGGCCTTATAGGTCAGGGTGAGCAATTTGAATTTAATGCGTTGGGCAATGGGGAGCCAGTGGAGGGAGAGGCAGAGGGGGGTGGCAGAGGTGGAGCGGCTGGTGAGGTGGATGAGTCTGGCCGCTGAGTTCAGGATGGTCTGAAGCGGGGAGAGCCTGCACTGGGGTAGGCCGGTGAGGAGGGAGTTGCAGTAGTCCAGGCGTGAGATAATCAGGGAGTGTACTAGTAGTTTAGTGGTGTCTGTGGTAAGGAAGGAACGTATCCTGGCGATGTTCCGGAGGTGGAGCCTGCATGTGTTTGTGAGGGATTTGATATGAGGTTGAAAGGAAAGGTTTGAGTCCAGAGTGACGCCAAGGACCTTGGCTTGCTGGGCGGGATTGATGGTGGTGTTGTTAGTAGTGATGGAAAGGATGGGGGGGGGGGCGCGGGCTGGGGGGAAGATGAGAAGCTCGGTTTTGGAGCTGTATGACTGAGATCAGTACAAGTACGATACCCGGCTCCTCCATGTACATGTAGAACGTGTATAGAGTATGTCAGAACATGAACACGTAGAGGTGGCCAATAATTCCAATCAAGGCAAAGGTTTTATACTCCTAGCCCACAGTATCCAGGAAAGGAGGATCCATGATGAGAAAAAAAGGTTTCGTGGTCAGATGACCAATCTCGCAGGGAGACAACAATGGGATGTTAGAGTCCTCATAGCACAATTCTTTTCTTTGAAGCTCTGCGGTGTAGTGAAACCCATTGAAAAAACGTATTTCCGGTGCATACAAAAAGTGAGCAAACAAAAATGTGCACAAGGTGTACACATGGTCCTCTTCCGAGAGGAAAGGACCCCCTAGCCCTGATCCCCCAAGGTGCAAGACTTCTGATGGGAACTGGGGTACTCATGGTCCAGCTGGCCAAAACCAGGCAGACCTCTTTTTTTGGGAGGCCACCCAAAGCAAGGCCAATCAAAGTACTAGGTGGGGCTCCTCCAATGGGAGACCTTGACCAGGAGGCCATGTGCCCCTCCACCAAGACTTTCAAGGCAAGTCCGAGAATCTAGTCTAGTAATACCAGCAATTGAGAAAGTGCAAGTGACCCACTCCACATGAAAAAGATGAGGGGGAAGCGGATAGGTGCAACCAAAAGGGCAATGTGCTAGACAATGGTGGGGCTGTTGTCCAGAATAAAAATAGTTCCTCTATTCCGAGCCAAAAAGCCCAGCCCTGAAGGCAAGTGAGAACCAGCCTTCTTCCTCCCGAAAACTGATAAGAACAGATACTACACTTGATCTTATAATATCCCAGCAGACCATTACATGACCCGAGACACGTAGAAAAACTCAACCCTACATTGATGTGAGACGAATTGAAGGTGGAAATGGGGTGAGTGAGAGACACCCATACAGAGGTAGGCAGGGATGAGGGTATACTGTAACCACAGATGGTACACATGAACACCAGAAAATCAAATAAACAACCAGGAACCCATCAATCCAAACACATGAAGATGTTACTGAGGTCCACTCAAATCTCACATCTATCCACTCCTACATGTATGTTACAGGTCTGACACAGGAAAACTTTGCAAACCTACCTAAGCTTGATCCAAAAACTTGGTCTTAGGAATCTGCCTTGGACCAGTGCGGCATTCTCAGCCAAGGGGCCTAGGGACCTGAGTCTTAGTCACAGTGCTAAGAACATTCACATGACTGGGAACAGGAACAAGGACCTGAGGGAACCTCTTCAACAGGCTGCAGATCAACCACAGAATGGAGACCTATTTCCTGGTGATCAGGTCCCATGAAGACCTCTGGACTCCACTGGGGGTATTGGCAGCAGGGTCCTAGTGCAGCCTGCTGGCTGATAGTCCAGGGAAGCAGAGGTTTGTCCAGCCATGGATACTTCCTTTCATGAGATGAGCACCTAGGAACCCTCACACATGTCCACCTTATCATTCCATACAAGGAACATTCATCCAACACGTGTCCATCTTATCATTCCATACAAGGAACATTAATCCAACACGTGTCCATGGGAAGACATGGGGTGATGGTCATGTGGGGTGATGGTCAGGCTAGTGAGAGGGTCAGGATGGTGGGATCTTCATGGTGGGGGCATAGTCAGTATTGGGATGATGGTTATGGTAGGGCGATGGTCAGGGTGGGGTAAATTGTCATGTTGGAGGGATGACCAGGATGGGGTGATGGTTGGTATGAAGAAAATGGTTAGTGTGGGGGGATGGTCATGATGAGGGGGGGGGGGGGCAGGATGAGAAGACTGGTAATGGCGGGTGGGGGGGTAGTTGGGGTGATGGTGTCCAGGCTGGACATACCCCTTGATAAAAGAACGAGGACTTCTTGTTATGCAAAGTGAAGGTTTATTTACCACATGTGGAAGAATGATGGAGGCATGTTATCCGTGTGATTCGATGGCAGCTACACATGGCTTGTATACCGAGATGACCACCCAAAGACATGATATTACGCATCATATTACCGAGCCAATGAGGTGGACACGTGTAACAGAATTCATTGTCAAAGTTCAAAGCCCCTGTTGCCTTCCATCAATGGGGAGATTGGTCATGGTGGGGGGATGGTCATAGTGGGATGATGGTCATGATGGGATGATGGTCAGGATGGGGTGATGGTCATTGTGGGGTGATGGTCATAGTGGGGTGATGGTCAGGATAGGGTGATGGTCATAGTGGGATGATGGTCAGGATGGGGTGGTGGTCAGGATGGGGTGATGGTCATTGTGGGGTGATGGTCAGGATGGGGTGATGGTCATAGTGGGATGATGGTCAGGATGGGGTGATGGTCATAGTGGGATGATGGTCAGGATGGGGTGGTGGTCAGGATGGGGTGATGGTCATAGTGGGGTGATGGTCAGGATGGGGTGATGGTCATAGTGGGATGATGGTCAGGATGGGGTGATGGTCATTGTGGGGTGATGGTCATAGTGGGGTGATGGTCAGGATAGGGTGATGGTCATAGTGGGATGATGGTCAGGATGGGGTGGTGGTCAGGATGGGGTGATGGTCATTGTGGGGTGATGGTCAGGATGGGGTGATGGTCATAGTGGGATGATGGTCAGGATGGGGTGATGGTCATAGTGGGATGATGGTCAGGATGGGGTGGTGGTCAGGATGGGGTGATGGTCATAGTGGGGTGATGGTCAGGATGGGGTGATGGTCATAGTGGGATGACGGTCAGGATGGGGTGATGGTCATTGTGGGATGATGGTCAGGATGGGGTGAAGGTCATAGTGGGATGATGGTCAGGATGGGGTGATGGTCATAGTGCGATGATGGTCAGGATGGGGTGATGGTCATAGTGGGATGATGGTCAGGATGGGGTGATGGTCATAGTGGGATGATGGTCAGGATGGGGTGATGGTCATAGTGGGATGATGGTCAGGATGGGGTGATGGTCATAGTGGGATGATGGTCAGGATGGGGTGATGGTCATAGTGGGGTGATGGTCAGGATGCGGTGATGGTCATAGTGATATGATGGTCAGGATGGGGTGATGGTCATAGTGGGGTGATGGTCATTGTGGGGTGATGGTCAGGATGTGGTGATGGTCATTGTGGGAGGATGGTCAGGATGGGGTGATGGTCATAGTGGGATGATGGTCAGGATGGGGTGATGGTCATTGTGGGGTGATGGTCAGGATGAGGTGATGGTCATTGTGGGAGGATGATCAGGATGGGGTGATGGTCATTGTGGGAGGATGGTCAGGATGGGGTGATGGTCACTGTGGGAGGATGGTCAGGATGGGGTGATGGTCATTGTGCGATGATGGTCAGGATGGGGTGATGGTCATAGTGGGGTGATGGTCAGGATGGGGGGATGGTCATTGTGGGATGATGGTCATTGTGGGATGATGGTCAGGATGGGGTGATGGTCATAGTGAAGTGATGGTCAGGATGGGGGGATGGTCATTGTGGGATGATGGTCAGGATGGGGTGATGGTCATAGTGAAGTGATGGTCAGGATGGGGGGATGGTCATTGTGGGATGATGGTCATTGTGGGATGATGGTCAGGATTGGGTGATGGTCATAGTGGGGTGATGGTCAGGATGGGGTGATGGTCATAGTGGGGTGATGGTCAGGATGGGGTGATGGTCATAGTGGGGTGATGGTCAGGATGGGTTGATGGTCATTTTGGGGTGATGGTCATAGTGGGATGATGGTCATTGTGGGGTGATGGTCAGGATGGGGGGATGGTCATTGTGGGGTGATGGTCAGGATGAGGTGATGGTCATTGTGGGAGGATGGTCAGGATGGGGTGATGGTCATTGTGGGAGGATGGTCAGGATGGGGTGATGGTCATTGTGGGAGGATGGTCAGGATGGGGTGATGGTCACTGTGCGATGATGGTCAGGATGTGGTGATGGTCATTGTGGGATGATGGTCAGGATGGGGTGATGGTCAGGATGGGGTGGTGGTCATAGTGGGGTGATGGTCAGGATGGGGTGGTGGTCATAGTGGGGTGATGGTCAGGATGGGGGGATGGTCATTGTGGGATGATGGTCATTGTGGGATGATGGTCATAGTGGGGTGATGGTCAGGATGGGGTGATGGTCATTGTGGGATGATGGTCAGGATCGGGTGATGGTCATAGTGCGATGATGGTCAGGATGGGGTGATGGTCAGGATGGGGTGGTGGTCATTGTGCGATGATGGTCAGGATGGGGTGATGGTCAGGATGGGGTGGTGGTCATAGTGGGGTGATGGTCAGGATGGGGTGGTGGTCATAGTGGGGTGATGGTCAGGATGGGGAGATGGTCATTGTGGGATGATGGTCATTGTGGGATGATGGTCATTGTGGGATGATGGTCAGGATGGGGTGATGTTCATAGTGGAGTGATGGTCAGGATGGGGTGATGGTCAGGATGGGGTGATGGTCATTGTGGGATGATGGTCAGGATTGGGTGATGGTCATAGTGGGGTGATGGTCAGGATGGGTTGATGGTCATTGTGGGGTGATGGTCATAGTGGGATGATGGTCATTGTGGGGTGATGGTCAGGATGGGGGGATGGTCATTGTGGGAGGATGGTCATTGTGGGATGATGGTCATTGTGGGGTGATGGTCAGGATGAGGTGATGGTCATTGTGGGGTGATGGTCAGGATGAGGTGATGGTCATTGTGGGATGATGGTCAGGATGGGGTGATGGTCATAGTGAAGTGATGGTCAGGATGGGGGGATGGTCATTGTGGGATGATGGTCATTGTGGGATGATGGTCAGGATTGGGTGATGGTCATAGTGGGGTGATGGTCAGGATGGGGTGATGGTCATAGTGGGGTGATGGTCAGGATGGGGTGATGGTCATAGTGGGGTGATGGTCAGGATGGGTTGATGGTCATTTTGGGGTGATGGTCATAGTGGGATGATGGTCATTGTGGGGTGATGGTCAGGATGGGGGGATGGTCATTGTGGGGTGATGGTCAGGATGGGGTGATGGTCATTGTGGGAGGATGGTCAGGATGGGGTGATGGTCATTGTGGGAGGATGGTCAGGATGGGGTGATGGTCATAGTGGGATTATGGTCAGGATGTGGTGATGGTCATTGTGGGAGGATGGTCAGGATGGGGTGATGGTCATTGTGGGGTGATGGTCAGGATGGGGTGATGGTCATTGTGGGATGATGGTCAGGATGGGGTGATGGTCATAGTGCGATGATGGTCAGGATGGGGTGATGGTCAGGATGGGGTGGTGGTCATAGTGGGGTGATGGTCAGGATGGGGTGATGGTCATAGTGCGATGATGGTCAGGATGGGGTGATGGTCAGGATGGGGTGGTGGTCATAGTGGGGTGATGGTCAGGATGGGTGGTGGTCATAGTGGGGTGATGGTCAGGATGGGGAGATGGTCATTGTGGGATGATGGTCATTGTGGGATGATGGTCAGGATTGGGTGATGGTCATAGTGGGGTGATGGTCAGGATGGGTTGATGGTCATTGTGGGGTGATGGTCATAGTGGGATGATGGTCAGGATGGTCAGGATGGGGTGATGGTCATAGTGGGGTGATGGTCAGGATTGGGTGATGGTCATAGTGGGGTGATGGTCAGGATGGGGTGATGGTCATTGTGGGATGATGGTCAGGATTGGGTGATGGTCATAGTGGGGTGATGGTCAGGATGGGGGGATAGTCATTGTGGGGGGATAGTCAGGATGGGGTGATGGTCATTGTGGGGTGATGGTCAGGATGGGGGGATGGTCATTGTGGGGGGATAGTCAGGATGGGGTGAATATTCAGGATGGGGGGACTGCCATGGTGGAGGGACGGTCAGAAAAGTATCAGGGTGGGGTGATGGTTAGAATGGGGAGAATAGTCATGGAGGTCGGATGGTAATGGTAGGATGAAGGCTGGGTGGGGGGCATGGTGGGGGATGGTCATGGTGGGGGGCATGGTGGGGGATGGTCATGGTGGGGGGCATGGTGGGGTAATGGTTATGGTAGGATGATGGTGAAGATGGGGGGCATATTTAGGGTGAGGGGTGGTCAGGATGGGCAGATCAGTCATGGCAGGGGGATGTAAATGGTAGGATGATGGTCATGGTGGGAGGAGCATGGTGGGGGATGGTCATGGTGGGGGATGGTCATGGTGGGAGGAGCATGGTGGGGGATGGTCATGGTGGGGGATGGCCATGGTGGGAGGAGCATGGTGGGGGATGGTCATGGTGGGCGGAGCATGGTGGGGGATGGTCATGGTGGGAGGAGCATGGTGGAGGGATGGTCATGGTGGGAGGAGCATGGTGGGGGATGGTCATGGTGGGAGGAGCATGGTGGGGGATAGTCATGGTGGGGGATGGTGGGATCGGACACAGATCGGTGTCGGGGGGATGGAGAAATGTCGGGGTACTCCGGGGATCACCGATTTATGGGCGGAGCTATAGGAGGGGAGGAGTTATGTCCTCACTACTCAGTAAAATACCTGACAGATAACCCCGCCCCCCGCCCTGCAGAGACCAATCAGTAGGTACAAGAGAGGAGGCGGATCCCGAGATGCTGGGTGTGTCCAGCCACTCCCACAAGTTTTGGCGCAGCACGTGTTGGGCGGGCAGTGGGCGGGCTGTCGGCTGTTCAGCTCCTCCCCCATCTCCCAGAATCCCTCGGTGCTCGGCGCTGTCAGAATGCGGAAAGAGGAGGCCCCGCCCACAGCAGAGACATCGCCGGTCATGGAGGTAAGAGAGGGGGAGGAGCCACGGTACATGGGGGAGGGGAATACCGGGGATGGAGATGACACAACGCCCATATCTTCCCCTTATTCCGGGTCATTCCCGTCCCCGGGGTCCATCATAGAGAAGATGCGGGTCATTCCCATCCCCGGGGTCCATCATAGAGAAGATGCGGGGTCATTCCCGTCCCCGGGGTCCCATCATAGAGAAGATGCGGGTCATTCACGTCCCCGGGGTCCATCATAGAGAAGATGCGGGTCATTCCCGTCCCCGGGGTCCATCATAGAGAAGATGCGGGTCATTCCCGTCCCCGGGGTCCCATCATAGACAAGATGCGGGTCATTCCCGTCCCCGGGGTCCCATCATATAGAAGATGCGGGTCATTCCCGTCCCCGGGGTCCCATCATAGAGAAGATGCGGGTCATTCCCGTCCCCGGGGTTCCATCATAGAGAAGATGCGGGGTCATTCCCGTCCCCGGGGTCCCATCATAGAGAAGATGCGGGTCATTCCCGTCCCCGGGGTCCCATCATAGAGAAGATGCGGGTCATTCCCGTCCCCGGGGTCCCATCATAGAGAAGATGCGGGTCATTCCCGTCCCCGGGGTCCCATCATAGAGAAGATGCGGGTCATTCCCGTCCCCGGGGTCCCATCATAGAGAAGATGCGGGTCATTCTGTCCCCGGGGTCCATCATAGAGAAGATGCGGGGTCATTCCCGTCCCCGGGGTCCCATCATAGAGAAGATGCGGGTCATTCCCATCCCCGGGGTCCCATCATAGAGAAGATGCAGGTCATTCCCGTCCCCGGGGTCCATCATATAGAAGATGCGGGTCATTCACGTCCCCGGGGTCCATCATGGAGAAGATGCGGGTCATTCCCATCCCCGGGGTCCATCATAGAGAAGATGCGGGGTCATTCCCGTCCCCGGGGTTCCATCATAGAGAAGATGCGGGGTCATTCCCGTCCCCGGAGTTCCATCATAGAGAAGATGCGGGGTCATTCCCGTCCCCGGGGTTCCATCATAGAGAAGATGCGGGGTCATTCACGTCCCCGGGTCCATCATAGAGAAGATGCGGGGTCATTCCCGTCCCCGGGGTTCCATCATAGAGAAGATGCGGGGTCATTCCCGTCCCCGGGGTCCATCATAGAGAAGATGCAGAGTCATTCCCATCCCCGGGGTCATTCCCGTCCCCGGGGTCCCGTCATAGAGAAGATGCGGGGTCATTCCCGTCCCGGGGTCCCGTCATACAGAAGATGTGGAGTCATTCCCGTCCCTAGGGTCCATCATTGAGAAGATATGGGGTCATTCCCATCCCTGAAGTTCCATCATCTCTATTTTTTCAACCCAGGGACGGGAATGACCCCGCATCTTCTCTATGATGGGACCCCAAGGACGGGAATGACTCCTCCCCCAGCCAGTAATCGGGGTGTGTCTTGCAGATGGCAGTGACCCTCGATGACGTCGCAGTGTATTTCTCGGAGGAGGAGTGGGCGTGTCTGCAGGGTTGGCAGCGCCGGCTCTACAAGGAGGTGATGGCGGACAATGTGGAGTTGGTGACCTCAGTGGGTGAGTCGCTCTTCTCGGGAGGGGGGGGGGTCTTGGATGAGGGTAACCCCTAATGATGGGGGTCTTGGATGAGGGTATCCCTAATGATGGTGGTCTTGGATGAAGGTATCCCTAATGATGGTGGTCTTGGATGAAGGTATCCCTAATGATGGGGGTCTTGGATGAGGGTAACCCCTAATGATGGGGGTCTTGGATGAGGGTAACCCCTAATGATGGCGGTCTTGGATGAGGGTAACCCCTAATGATGGGGGTCTTGGATGAGGGTATCCCTAATGATGGTGGTCTTGGATGAGGGTAACCCCTAATGATGGTGGTCTTGGATGAAGGTATCCCTAATGATGGGGGTCTTGGATGAGGGTAACCCCTAATGATGGGGGTCTTGGATGAGGGTAACCCCTAATGATGGCGGTCTTGGATGAGGGTAACCCCTAATGATGGGGGTCTTGGATGAGGGTATCCCTAATGATGGTGGTCTTGGATGAAGGTATCCCTAATGATGGGGGTCTTGGATGAGGGTAACCCCTAATGATGGGGGTCTTGGATGAGGGTAACCCCTAATGATGGGGGTCTTGGATGAGGGTAACCCCTAATGATGGCGGTCTTGGATGAGGGTAACCCCTAATGATGGTGGTCTTGGATGAGGGTAACCCCTAATGATGGGGGTCTTGGATGAGGGTAACCCCTAATGATGGTGGTCTTGGATGAGGGTAACCCCTAATGATGGTGGTCTAGGATGAAGGTAACCCCTAATGATGGTGGTCTTGGATGAAGGTATCCCTAATGATGGCGGTCTTGGATGAGGGTATCCCTAATGATGGTGGTCTTGGATGAGGGTAACCCCTAATGATGGTGGTCTTGGATGAGGGTAACCCCTAATGATGGTGGTCTTGGATGAGGGTAACCCCTAATGATGGTGGTCTAGGATGAGGGTAACCCCTAATGATGGTGGTCTTGGATGAAGGTAACCCCTAATGATGGCGGTCTTGGATGAGGGTAACCCCTAATGATGGTGGTCTAGGATGAGGGTAACCCCTAATGATGGTGGTCTAGGATGAGGGTAACCCCTAATGATGGTGGTCTAGGATGAGGGTAACCCCTAATGATGGTGGTCTTGGATGAGGGTATCCCTAATGATGGTGGTCTTGGATGAGGGTAACCCCTAATGATGGGGGTCTTGGATGAGGGTAACCCCTAATGATGGAGGTCTTGGATGAAGGTAACCCCTAATGATGGCGGTCTTGGATGAGGGTAACCCCTAATGATGGTGGTCTTGGATGAAGGTAACCCCTAATGATGGTGGTCTAGGATGAGGGTAACCCCTAATGATGGTGGTCTTGGATGAGGGTATCCCTAATGATGGTGGTCTTGGATGAGGGTAACCCTAATGATGGTGGTCTTGGATGAAGGTAACCCCTAATGATGGTGGTCTTGGATGAAGGTAACCCCTAATGATGGTGGTCTTGGATGAGGGTATCCCTAATGATGGTGGTCTAGGATGAGGGTAACCCCTAATGATGGTGGTCTTGGATGAAGGTAACCCCTAATGATGGCGGTCTAGGATGAGGGTAACCCCTAATGATGGGGGTCTTGGATGAAGGTAACCCCTAATGATGGTGGTTTAGGATGAGGGTAACCCCTAATGATGGGGGTCTTGGATGAGGGTAACCCTAATGATGGTGGTCTTGGATGAAGGTAACCCCTAATGATGGGGGTCTTGGATGAGGGTATCCCTAATGATGGTGGTCTAGGATGAAGGTAACCCCTAATGATGGTGGTCTTAGATGAGGGTAACCCCTAATGATGGTGGTCTTGGATGAAGGTAACCCCTAATGATGGTGGTCTTGAATGATGGTAACCCCTAATGATGGGGGTCTAGGATGAGGGTAACCCCTAATGATGGTGGTCTTGGATGAGGGTAACCCTCAGGTCTTTTCCTGATGGCGGTCTTGGATGAGGGTAACCTCTAATGATGGCGGTCTTGGATGAAGGTAACCCCTAATGATGGTGGTCTTGGATGAAGGTAACCACTAATGATGGCGGTCTTGGATGAGGGTAACCCCTAATGATGGCGGTCTTGAATGATGGTAACCCCTAATGATGGGGGTCTAGGATGAGGGTAACCCCTAATGATGGTGGTCTTGGATGAGGGTAACCCTCAGGTCTTCTCCTGATGGCGGTCTTGGATGAGGGTAACCCCTAATGATGGCGGTCTTGGATGAGGGTATCCCTAATGATGGTGGTCTAGGATGAAGGTAACCCCTAATGATGGTGGTCTTGGATGAGGGTAACCCCTAATGATGGGGGTCTTGGATGAGGGTAACCCTAATGATGGTGGTCTTGGATGAAGGTAACCCCTAATGATGGGGGTCTTGGATGAGGGTATCCCTAATGATGGTGGTCTAGGATGAAGGTAACCCCTAATGATGGTGGTCTTGGATGAGGGTAACCCCTAATGATGGTGGTCTTGGATGAAGGTAACCCTTAATGATGGTGGTCTTGAATGATGGTAACCCCTAATGATGGGGGTCTAGGATGAGGGTAACCCCTAATGATGGTGGTCTTGGATGAGGGTAACCCTCAGGTCTTCTCCTGATGGCGGTCTTGGATGAGGGTAACCCCTAATGATGGCGGTCTTGGATGAAGGTAACCCCTAAAGATGGTGGTCTTGGATGAAGGTAACCACTAATGATGGCGGTCTTGGATGAAGGTAACCCCTAATGATGGTGGTCTTGGATGAGGGTAACCCCTAATGATGGCGGTCTTGCATGAGGGTAACCCCTAATGATGGCGGTTTAGGATGAAGGTAACCCCTAATGATGGTTGTCTAGGATGAAGGTAACCCCTAATGATGGTGGTCTAGGATGAGGGTAACCCCTAATGATGGTGGTCTTGGATGAGGGTAACCCCTAATGATGGTGGTCTTGGATGAGGGAATCCCTAATGATGGTGGTCTAGGATGAGGGTAACCCCTAATGATGGTGGTCTTGGATGAGGGTAACCCCTATTGATGGTGGTCTAGGATGAGGGTAACCCCTAATGATGGTTGTCTTGGATGAAGGTAACCCCTAATGATGGTGGTCTTGGATGAAGGTAACCCCTAATGATGGTGGTCTAGGATGAGGGTAACCCCTAATGATGGTGGTCTTGAATGAGGGTAACCCCTAATGATGGTGGTCTTGAATGAGGGTAACCCCTAATGATGGTGGTCTAGGATGAGGGTAACCCCTAATGATGGTGGTCTAGGATGAGGGTAACCCCTAATGATGGTGGTCTTGGATGAGGGTATCCCTAATGATGGTGGTCTTGGATGAGGGTATCCCTAATGATGGGGGTCTTGGATGAGGGTATCCCTAATGATGGTGGTCTTGGATGAAGGTAACCCCTAATGATGGTGGTCTTGGATGAGGGTATCCCTAATGATGGGGGTCTTGGATGAGGGTAACCCCTAATGATGGTGGTCTTGGATGAAGGTATCCCTAATGATGGTGGTCTTGGATGAGGGTAACCCGTAACATGGACATGGCAGTCTGATGCTCACTTTGTGGTTGATGGGTAAGGGGTGGGGGAGGACCTAACATCTGTGTCTGCATGGCAGGGGCTTCCTTATGAGTACTGTAATGACCATCCTGTCTGTTTTCTCAGGTCTTCTCCTGCATGGGCTCAGGCGGTACAAAATGGTGCCAGAAGGGACATCGCACCTGATTAAAAGTGAAAACGTTCCCCGGGAACTCTGCAATGGTAAGAGACATAAGTAGAGAGGATGATGGATGGAGATATTGAAGGACAGGTGGGGAAGGGGGAGTGGTAGATGGAGGGAAATTGGGAGTAGAGGGCCTAGATGGGTATATAAAGGGGAGGGGGGTGGGGCTATTAGCAACACATGGAGGGAAGATGGCAGTGGAAGACAGATGGGGAGACATCTGGATGGAGATATTGGGGGTAGATAGAGGGAGGATGGGAGTGGAGGACAGATGGGGAGACATCTGGATGGATATATTGGGGGTAGATAGAGGGAGGATGGGAGTGGAGGACAGATGGGGAGACATCTGGATGGATATATTGGGGGTGGATAGAGGGAGGATGGGAGTGGAGGACAGACGAGGAGACATCTGGATGGAGATATTGGGGGTAGATAGAGGGAGGATGGGAGTGGAGGACAGATGGGGAGACATCTGGATGGATATATTGGGGGTAGATAGAGGGAGGATGGGAGTGGAGGACAGATGGGGAGACATCTGGATGGATATATTGGGGGTGGATAGAGGGAGGATGGGAGTAGAGGACAGATGGGGAGACATCTGGATGGATATATTGGGGGTAGATAGAGGGAGGATGGGAGTGGAGGACAGATGGGGAGACATCTGGATGGATATATTGGGGGTGGATAGAGGGAGGATGGGAGTGGAGGACAGACGAGGAGACATCTGGATGGAGATATTGGGGGTAGATAGAGGGAGGATGGGAGTGGAGGACAGATGGGGAGACATCTGGATGGAGAGATTGGCGATAGATGGAGGAGTGGAGGACTGATAGGGAGACATCTGGATGGATATATTGGGGGTAGATAGAGGGAGGATGGGAGTGGAGGACAGATGGGGAGACATCTGGATGGATATATTGGGGGTAGATAGAGGGAGGATGGGAGTGGAGGACAGATGGGGAGACATCTGGATGGATATATTGGGGGTAGATAGAGGGAGGATGGGAGTGGAGGACAGACGAGGAGACATCTGGATGGAGATATTGGGGGTAGATAGAGGGAGGATGGGAGTGGAGGACAGACGAGGAGACATCTGGATGGAGATATTGGGGGTAGATAGAGGGAGGATGGGAGTGGAGGACAGACGAGGAGACATCTGGATGGAGATATTGGGGGTAGATAGAGGGAGGATGGGAGTGGAGGACAGATGGGGAGACATCTGGATGGAGAGATTGGCGATAGATGGAGGAGTGGAGGACTGATAGGGAGACATCTGGATGGAGATATTGAGGTTAGATGGGTGGTGATTGGAGGAAGGGTGGGACAAGATGGACAGGCTGGGTGGTGGGAGTGTCAGGAGTGGTGGGATGGGTGGTGATTGGAGGTAGGGTGAGAGGAGATGGACGGGCTGGGAGGTAGGAGTGTCAGGAGTGGAGGGTGGTGATTGGCGGATGGGCGGGGGGAGTGGGTGTCGATTGGAGGATGGGTGGTGGGAGTGGGTGTCGATTGGAGGATGGGTGGGAGGAGATGGACTGGCTGGGTGGTGGGAGTGTCAGGAGTGGAGGGTGGTGATTGGCGGATGGGTGGTGATTGGAGGATGGGTGGTGGGAGTGGGTGTTGATTGGATGATGGGTGGGAGGAGTGGGTGTCGATTGGAGGATGGGTGGGAGGAGATGGACTGACTGGGTGGTGGGAGTGTCAGGAGTGGAGGGTGGTTATTGGCGGATGGGTGGTGGGAGTGGGTGGTGATTGGAGGATGGGTGGTGGGAGTGGGTGTTGATTGGAGGATAGGTGGGAGGAGATGGACTGGCTGGGTGGTGGGAGTGTCAGGATGGGATGTGATTGGAGGTTGAGTGGTGGGAGTGGGTGGTGATTGGAGGATGGGTGGGGGGAGATGGACTGGCTGGGTGGTGGGAGTGTCAGGAGTGGAGGGTGGTGATTGGAGGATGGGCGGGGGGCCGGAGGTCGGGAATTACTGATAGGAATATATTTCTCCCTCTCTAGGTGTCATCATAAAGGAGGAGGGGGCGGGGCCTCTGGTGTCTGGCCGCCAGGAATACAGCTTTATCGGTAAGAGGCAGGATGGATGGAGAGGTCTGTAGAGGGGCGTGGCAGTGTAGAGGAGGGTGTCGGTGGACACAGTAACAACCCCCAACATTGGTGTCGGTGAACACAGTAATAACCCCCCAGCATTGGTGTCGGTGAACACAGTAATAACCTCCATCGGTGTCGGTGGACACAGTAATAACCCCCATCATTGGTGTCGGTGGACACAGTAATAACCCCCATCATTGGTGTCGGTGGACACAGTAATAACCCCCATCATTGGTGTCAGTGGACACAGTAATAACCCCCAGCATTGGTGTCAGTGGACACAGTAATAACCCCCAGCATTGGTGTCGGTGAACACAGTAATAACCCCCAGCATTGGTGTCGGTGAACACAGTAATAACCCCCCAGCATTGGTGTCGGTGAACACAGTAATAACCCCCATCATTGGTGTCGGTGGACACAGTAATAACCCCCATCATTGGTGTCAGTGAACACAGTAATAACCCCCATCATTGGTGTCAGTGGACACAGTAATAACCCCCATCATTGGTGTCAGTGAACACAGTAATAACCCCCATCATTGGTGTCGGTGGACACAGTAATAACCCCCAGCATTGGTGTCGGTGGACACAGTAATAACCCCCATCATTGGTGTCGGTGAACACAGTAATAACCCCCATCATTGGTGTCAGTGAACACAGTAATAACCCCCATCATTGGTGTCGGGGGACACAGTAATAACCCCTAGCATTGGTGTCAGTAGACACAGTAATAACCCCCAGCATTGGTGTCGGTGGACACAGTAATAACCCCCATCATTGGTGTCAGTGAACACAGTGAGAACCCCCATCATTGGTGTCAGTGAACACAGTAATAACCCCCATCATTGGTGTCGGTGAACACAGTAATAACCCCCGGCATTGGTGTCGGGGGACACAGTAATAACCCCCAGCATTGGTGTCGGTGGACACAGTAATAACCCCCATCATTGGTGTCGGTGAACACAGTAATAACCCCCATCATTGGTGTCGGTGAACACAGTAATAACCCCCCAGCATTGGTGTCGGTGAACACAGTAATAACCCCCCAGCATTGGTGTCGGTGAACACAGTAATAACCCCCCAGCATTGGTGTCAGTGAACACAGTAATAACCCCCATCATTGGTGTCAGTGGACACAGTAATAACCCCCATCATTGGTGTCAGTGAACACAGTGAGAACCCCCATCATTGGTGTCAGTGAACACAGTAATAACCCCCATCATTGGTGTCAGTGAACACAGTGAGAACCCCCATCATTGGTGTCAGTGAACACAGTGAGAACCCCCATCATTGGTGTCAGTGAACACAGTGAGAACCCCCATCATTGGTGTCAGTGAACACAGTAATAACCCCCATCATTGGTGTCGGTGAACACAGTAATAACCCCCGGCATTGGTGTCAGTGAACACAGTAATAACCCCCATCATTGGTGTCAGTGAACACAGTGAGAACCCCCATCATTGGTGTCGGTGAACACAGTAATAACCCCCATCATTGGTGTCAGTGAACACAGTGAGAACCCCCATCATTGGTGTCGGTGGACACAGTAATAACCCCCAGCATTGGTGTCGGTGAATACAGTAATAACCCCCAGCATTGGTGTCGGTGGACACAGTAATAACCCCCAGCATTGGTGTCGGTGGACACAGTAATAACCCCCAGCATTGGTGTCAGTGGACACAGTAATAACCCCCATCATTGGTGTCAGTGGACACAGTAATAACCCCCAGCATTGGTGTCGGTGGACACAGTAATAACCCCCATCATTGGTGTCAGTGGACACAGTAATAACCCCCGGCATTGGTGTCGGTGGACACAGTAATAACCCCCAGCATTGGTGTCGGTGAACACAGTAATAACCCCCAGCATTGGTGTCGGTGGACACAGTAATAACCCCCAGCATTGGTGTCGGTGGACACAGTAATAACCCCTAGCATTGGTGTCAGTGGACACAGTAATAACCCCCATCATTGGTGTCAGTGGACACAGTAATAACCCCCGGCATTGGTGTCGGTGGACACAGTAATAACCCCCATCATTGGTGTCAGTGGACACAGTAATAACCCCCGGCATTGGTGTCGGTGAACACAGTAATAACCCCCGGCATTGGTGTCGGTGAACACAGTAATAACCCCCGGCATTGGTGTCGGTGAACACAGTAATAACCCCCGGCATTGGTGTCAGTGGACACAGTAATAACCCCCCAGCATTGGTGTCGGTGGACACAGTAATAACCCCGATTATTGGTGTCAGTGAACACAGTAATAACCCCCAGCATTGGTGTCAGTGGACACAGTAATAACCCCCCAGCATTGGTGTCGGTGGACACAGTAATAACCCCGATTATTGGTGTCAGTGAACACAGTAATAACCCCCATCATTGGTGTCAGTGGACACAATAATAACCCCCAGCATTGGTGTCAGTAGACACAGTAATAACCCCCAGCATTGGTGTCAGTAGACACAGTAATAACCCCCAGCATTGGTGTCGGTGGACACAGTAATAACCCCCGGCATTGGTGTCGGTGGACACAGTAATAACCCCCGGCATTGGTGTCGGTGAACACAGTAATAACCCCCATCATTGGTGTCAGTGAACACAGTGAGAACCCCCATCATTGGTGTCAGTGAACACAGTAATAACCCCCGGCATTGGTGTCGGTGGACACAGTAATAACCCCCGGCATTGGTGTCGGTGAACACAGTAATAACCCCCATCATTGGTGTCAGTGAACACAGTGAGAACCCCCAGCATTGGTGTCGGTGAATACAGTGAGAACCCCCATCATTGGTGTCAGTGAACACAGTAATAACCCCCAGCATTGGTGTTGGTGAACACAGTAATAACCCCCAGCATTGGTGTCAGTGAACACAGTAATAACCCCCATCATTGGTGTCGGTGAACACAGTGAGAACCCCCATCATTGGTGTCGGTGAACACAGTAATAACCCCCAGCATTGGTGTCAGTAGACACAGTAATAACCCCCAGCATTGGTGTCGGTGGACACAGTAATAACCCCCATCGGTGTCAGTGGACACAATAATAACCCCCAGCATTGGTGTCGGTGAACACAGTAATAACCCCCAGCATTGGTGTCGGTGAACACAGTAATAACCCCCAGCATTGGTGTCGGTGAACACAGTAATAACCCCCAGCATTGGTGTCGGTGGACACAGTAATAACCCCCAGCATTGGTGTCGGTGGACACAGTAATAACCCCCAGCATTGGTGTCAGTGGACACAGTAATAACCCCCCAGCATTGGTGTCAGTGGACACAGTAATAACCCCCCAGCATTGGTGTCAGTGGACACAGTAATAACCCCCCAGCATTGGTGTCGGTGGACACAGTAATAACCCCCAGCATTGGTGTCAGTGAACACAGTGAGAACCCCCATCATTGGTGTCGGTGAACACAGTAATAACCCCCAGCATTGGTGTCAGTGAACACAGTAATAACCCCCATCATTGGTGTCGGTGAACACAGTGAGAACCCCCATCATTGGTGTCGGTGAACACAGTAATAACCCCCAGCATTGGTGTCAGTAGACACAGTAATAACCCCCAGCATTGGTGTCGGTGGACACAGTAATAACCCCCATCGGTGTCAGTGGACACAATAATAACCCCCAGCATTGGTGTCGGTGAACACAGTAATAACCCCCAGCATTGGTGTCGGTGAACACAGTAATAACCCCCAGCATTGGTGTCGGTGAACACAGTAATAACCCCCAGCATTGGTGTCGGTGGACACAGTAATAACCCCCAGCATTGGTGTCGGTGGACACAGTAATAACCCCCAGCATTGGTGTCAGTGGACACAGTAATAACCCCCCAGCATTGGTGTCAGTGGACACAGTAATAACCCCCCAGCATTGGTGTCAGTGGACACAGTAATAACCCCCCAGCATTGGTGTCGGTGGACACAGTAATAACCCCGATTATTGGTGTCAGTGAACACAGTAATAACCCCCAGCATTGGTGTCGGTGAACACAGTAATAACCCCCAGCATTGGTGTCAGTGAACACAGTAATAACCCCCAGCATTGGTGTCGGTGGACACAGTAATAACCCCCAGCATTGGTGTCGGTGGACACAGTAATAACCCCCAGCATTGGTGTCGGTGGACACAGTAATAACCCCCATCATTGGTGTCAGTGAACACAGTAATAACCCCCATCATTGGTGTCGGTGAACACAGTAATAACCCCCATCATTGGTGTCAGTGAACACAGTAATAACCCCCATCATTGGTGTCAGTGAACACAGTAATAACCCCCATCATTGGTGTCAGTGAACACAGTAATAACCCCGATTATTGGTGTCGGTGGACACAGTAATAACCCCCATCATTGGTGTCGGTGGACACAGTAATAACCCCCATCATTGGTGTCAGTGAACACAGTAATAACCCCCATCATTGGTGTCGGTGGACACAGTAATAACCCCCATCATTGGTGTCGGTGGACACAGTAATAACCCCCATCATTGGTGTCGGTGGACACAGTAATAACCCCCATCATTGGTGTCAGTGAACACAGTAATAACCCCCATCATTGGTGTCAGTGAACACAGTAATAACCCCCATCATTGGTGTCGGTGGACACAGTGAGAACCCCCATCATTGGTGTCGGTGAACACAGTAATAACCCCCATCATTGGTGTCGGTGAATACAGTGAGAACCCCCATCATTGGTGTCGTTGAATACAGTGAGAACCCCCATCATTGGTGTTGTAGCAGTGAAAGGCGCCCAGTAGGGGGCACTGGGGGGAGATGGCGGGTCGGAGGGTCATTGCTGCCATATCTCGGGCACATACCGGGGTGGGCGGGGCTTGCTGCATTTCCCACACTTGAGCTGTGTGGCGGTGTCAGTGGTGTCTCCATGGTAACGGTTGTTTGTCTGCGGCAGGCACAGATATCCGGATCACCTCCCCGTTCCCTCGTGACTCCCGGCCTCGCCTCCTCGGCTCTCAGGGTCCCCGGGCCCCGGACGTGGCGGATCGGCCGTACTCCTGCACCGAGTGTCAGCGCAGCTTCCTGCGTAAGTCCCACCTGACCAGCCACCAGCGCAGCCACGGCGGGGAGCGTCCATACCCGTGCGAGGTGTGCGGGAAGAGCTTCCATTACCGCCACCACCTGGTGGGCCACCGACGGATCCACACCGGGGAGAAGATGTACTCCTGCGACTACTGCGGCATCAAATTCAACCACAAAGGCAACTACCAGACCCACAGCCGCCTCCACACGGGCGAGCGACCCTTCTCCTGCGCCGAGTGCGGGAAAAGCTTCAACCGCAAGGCAGACCTGATCACGCACTGCCGCATCCACACCGGGGAGCGACCTTTCACCTGCACCGAGTGCCACAAGAGCTTCAGCCGCAAGCAGCACCTGGTGATCCACCGCCGCCGGCACACCGGAGAGACCCCCTTCCCGTGCCACCAGTGCGACCAAAGCTTCGCCCACCGCAAGGCGCTAATGAGGCACCAGGAGGTGGTACACTCCGCCCAGAGGCCACACCGCTGTACCGAGTGCGGGAAAAGCTTCGCCTGCCGCTCTCACCTCCTCGCCCATCAGCGGGTCCACCAAAACGGCACGGTGGGCGGAGAGAAGCCCTTCTCCTGCGATCAGTGTCGCCGGAGCTTCGTGGCTCAGCCCCACCTGCACGCCCATCAGAAGTCGCACAGCCGTGGGAGCGGGGAGCGGCCGTTCGCCTGCGCCGAGTGCGGGAAGGGGTTCAGCAGCCGGCAGTACCTGAGCCGCCACGAGAAGATCCACACCGGGGAGCGCCCCTTCCGCTGCGATGTGTGCGGCGACAGCTTCATCCAGAAACCCAACCTGGAGCGCCACAAAGGGATCCACAGCGGGCAACGCCCCTTCCCCTGCACCGTGTGTGGCGGCAGCTTCTTCCGGAAACACAACCTGGTGCGACACCAACGCATCCACACCGGAGAACGCCTACACTTCAGCTGCAAGGTGTCACAGACGGCCACGTCTCCGCAGGGGGGGCAAGGGGCCTGCCAGAGGGCGGCGGGGCCCCTGGAAAATCCCTGCAAAAATGTCTGCTGTAACCGCACACGCTCTGAGCAATGAGGAGCCACAGAGACGGGCGGAGACACCACGCCGGAGTTTACAGTGGCAGTACGAGGCCGTGGGAGGGGGGGTCACGTGAGATGAGGTGACGAGAGAGAGGGGGTCATGTGACACAAGGCTGTGGGAGAGTGGGGGGTCATGTGACATGAGGCGACAAGAGAGGGTCATGTGACACAAGGCCGTGGGAGACGGGGGGGGGGTCACATGACACGAGCCTGTGGGAGAGAGGGGGTCATGTGATACGAGGCCGTGGGAGAGAGGGGGGGTCATGTGACATGAGGCCGCGGGAGAGAGGGTGGGTCATGTGACACGAGGCCGCGGGAGAGAGGGGGGGTCATGTGACACGAGGCCGTGGGAGAGAGGGGGGGTCATGTGACACGAGGCCGTGGGAGAGAGGGGGGGTCATGTGACACGAGGCCGTGGGAGAGAGAGGGGGTCATGTGACACGAGGCCGTGGGAGAGAGGGGGGGTCATGTGAGACGAGGCCACAAGAGATAGGGGGTCATGTGACTTAAGGCTGTGGGAGAGGGTCATGTGACAGGAGACCATGAGAAAGAGGGGTCATGTGACGCGAGGTCACAAAAGAGAGGGGGCCATGTGACACGAGACCTTTGGAGAGAGGGGGCCATGGGACACGAGACCATGCGAAAGAGGGGGTCATGTGACACGAGACCTTGGGAGAGAGGGGGGGTCACCTGACACGAGGCGATGAGAGAGAGAGGGGGGTCATGTGACAAAAGGCTGTGGGAGAGGGGGGGGTCACGTGAGATGAGTTCGTATGAGAGGGGTGTCACGTGAGACGAGGCCACACGAGAGAAGGGGGTCATGTGACACAAGGCTGTTAGACAGAGGGGGGCAACGTAGACCTGTGAACAGTGGGGGAGGGGGAGCTGTGGATATCATGGTGGATACGTGTTCTATATGATCACTCTCAGGGTTGTACATATGTGGACACTGATGGACATTCCGTGGACTGAATTGTCGGCTGGTTCTCGGCATCAGTGAACACTCTTTGTGGGCCGGCTGCCCATGGAGGATCGTTATTGGTTGGATTCTGTGTAAAATAAATGGCTGAGGTTGTGTTCCAGTGTACTGCGTCTTTATTATGGCACCATCCACATCGGGACCGTGGCCAATCAGAGCCAGGGAACAGATAGTAGCCATCCAGTCTGTGGCCATCCAAAGAGCTCACAATCCATGGTCATCCGTATAGTCCATGGTCATCCATATAGTCCACAGTCCAAGGCCATCCATAGAGTCCACAGTTCATGGCTATCCAAAGATGTTTGTAGAGCCTACAATCTATGACCATATGTAGAGTCCACAGTCCATGGTCATCCTTAGAGACAACAGTTCATAGTCATCTATACAGTACATGCTCATCCGTAGAGTCCTCAGTCTATGGCCATCCTAGGCCATCTGTAGAGCACAAAATACATGATCATATGTAGAATTCACAGTCTGGCCATCCATAGAGTCAACAGTCCATGGTCATCCGTAGAGTCAACAGTCCATGGTCATCCGTAGAGTCAACAGTCCATGGTCATCCGTAGAGTCAACAGTCCATGGTCATCCGTAGAGTCAACAGTTCATGGCCATCCGTAGAGTCAACAGTCCATGGTCATCCAAAGAGTTTCCAGTCCACGGCCATCCAAGGCTGTTTGTAGACCCCAAATCCAGGGTCATCTGTATTGTCCACAGTCCATAGTCATCCATTTAGACCATGCTCATCCATAGAGACCTTGGTCAATTGCCATCCAAGGCCATCTGTAGAGCCCACAATCAATGATCATATGTAGAAACCACAGTCTGTGGCCATCCAAGGCTGTCTGTAGAGGCCAAGATAAATGTCCATATGTAGAATCCATAGCCATCCGTACAGTCTATCAGTCCATGGCCATCCCCAACGTTCATGGACAACGGTAGAGTCCACAGTCCATGGTCATCCATAGAGTCTATGCTCATTCAGAAAGTCAACAGTCAATGGCCATCTAAGGATATCTGTACATCCCAAAGTCCATGTCAATATGTAGAGTCCATGACATCCATACAGTTCATGGCTGTCCATAGCCATCTGTGAAGTCCTTGGTCCATGGTCATCTCCAGAGTCCATAGACATCTGTAAAGTTCACAGTCCATGGTCATCCAGATAGTCAACAGTCAATGGCCATCCAAGGACATCTGTAGAGCCCAATATCCATGTCAATATGTAGAGTTCATGACATCCATACAGTTCATAGTTGTCCATGGCCATCTGTGAAGTCCTCAGTCCATAGTCATCCCCAGAGTCCATGGACATCTGTAGAGTCCACAGTCCATGGTCATCCAGACAGTCAATGGCCATCCAAGGACATCTGTAGAGCCCGATATCCATGTCAATATGTAGAGTCCATAGCCATCCATACAGTCCATGGATGGACCTGTTCTGTAATGTTGAAGACGTTTCGCGGCTTGTTCAGTTCCGAGTGTGGGGAAGGTAGGCCAGTATTTAACGGGGGACTCCTAAGTCTTCAGCTGATTGACCCCTTCAAGAATTTTAAGATTTTTAATTGACCCCCAAACATTTGTTAGATGAAAATCGTTTTTTTTATTTCAATGATTTTATAGATAGAATAATTTCATAAAAAACGGTTCAAACCCGTGAAAACCAAACAAGCCCCCTGTGCCACCATCCATGTCAGGGGTGTCCAAACTGGCCCTCCAGGTGTTCAGGAACTGCAAGTCCCATGAGGCTTTGCAAGACTCTGACATCCACAGGCAAGACACAGAGGCATGATGGGACTTGTAGTACTTCAACAGTTGGAGGGCCATAGTTTGGAAACCCCTGGTCCATGTGATTCACATCAGAGTAAACCTGGCAAATGTTCAGACGTTGCACCATCCCGAACCATTCATCCTTAGAGGGGGAAGGAGTCCCAGCCTCAGAAGTCCAGGCAGGGATGAAAGCACAGTTCCTGTGTAGTCCTTGGATCCTTTGTTCCCGAGGAATCCTTCTGTGTCCTTGGCAGTGGGTCAACGTGTCCAGACAAATGCTACCAATCAGAGGTGGCATGATCCGAGTCCAACCAAGATGCCTAGACTCTCAGATTTCAAGGGTTTCCCTCACATTGGTGGCTTTCTAGAAGTATGAAGGTGAGCTATTGTTCACCTCTGACAAAGGTCATACTTCATCCTAGTCTCCCTGATAGTTTGACCCCGGCCCATATAAGTCCCTGGGCCAAAGCTAACTTGTTTCAGTTGGTCCACCCAGTGACCTGAAAGCTTAGACCCTTTACAGAGTTACAAAAAGATACTCAAATGCCTCCTCATCAGCATTGTTTACCTACAGATACGACACTTCTCCAAGATTCCTTCCTTGACCCTAGAGAAACCTACTCTCTTCAAACCCATCTGCATTCAGGGTCCTTACCAACGGGGCCTCATTTCCTCTATAAGTTGCTCCAGGACACTTGTCCCCATTCTACTGATGCCCACCTTTATATGCGAAAGTGGCCCCCAATCCTTCAAGCCATCCCCTGAGATCAATGGGGAGCAGGATCTGGGAGGCCACCTCCACATCTATATGTGTGGTATATGAAGAAAGCACTGATGTTCTGGTACAAGACTCCTGAGGTTCTCCATGCTCGCGGTCCGAGTGTTTCTCCTGTCTGCTGGCGAGGAAACTGGCACCCTTTTCCACATTTTCTGGCTTTGCCGACACATTGCACCTTTCTGGAGAGAGGTCCTCAGCCTTTTGCAGCTACTTCTACAGGTCCATATCCCATTTGGCCCCATTCACTTCTTACTGGACCTACCCTTTCCGGGCCTCTCTAAATCTGCCAAGAAGCTACCCTCTCGTCCTCACCGCGGTCAGGAGAACCATTCCCATGCGTTGGCTGTCTACTACGCCTCCTACGCGGTCGGAATTGGTGAAGGTTCTCGCTGAGATTAGAAGAATGGAGAACCTCACTGCTACACACGCCAACTCTGTCCCCCTTTTTTGGAGCAGTTTGGGAAGCGTGGGATCTTTCCGTGTCCAATATGTCCACCCAACTGTCTGATGCCAACTAATCCACTCACACACTGACATCGTATCTTCATCCATCAGACGATTTCTTGTCTTCTTTTGTTGATTTGTGATTGTTATCTCACAGCTCTGCAGCTTTTTGTTTGTTGTACGTCCTTCAAAACCCCAAAAAACATTAAAAAAAAAGATGAGCTCCCAGCCTGGGGTGAAGGAGGGTCCTTCCTTCCCAGTTTGGAACAATCTTCCTAGATTGAGACAAGAAGTTCCGGAAGGATCCAGCAAGCTGCGGCAGTAGCCGGACCGTCTCCGTGGTTAATTCCGAGGTGGCAGTACATCCAGACACAAGTCTAATAATAGATCGTAATGTCTTCATAAAAACCATGAGATCTCCAACTGTTCTGGGGAGGGGAATGTACCCGTGTGGGGGGAGGGGGGTACTTTCACTGGGAAAATAAGCTGGTGACAACATCCAGCTGATGGACATCTCTTCAGCAGAGCCTGGGGTGACACTTTTTGTCTTGACCTGGCCTGGAGCACATCTCCGGGATGATGTGAACCCCCTCCCATCCCCCCTGGAAGGACGTACCCACCTAAGTCTGTCATCCGGGTCCCTCTGCTAGCAGGTGTGGGGACCACGAACCCAGCACTACAAATGTGCCCACGCTGGACAATTTCCTTCATGGACACTGTGACAGGAGTGACTTTGAGTGGAGGGCCCATGGAGCACAGCCCCCTTTGGAGAGGTGGGGAGACCCCTATCTTAGCTCCCCATATCCCTCTTATGTGTAAGTCCCCCTGTGCCTGTTAGAGGTACAGGGTGGAATGTCCTGATATTGTGTAGACATGTATAGGTGGGGGGGGGGGGAGGGTTGTTCATTGTTTACTGCCATGTGGTCCTATTGTTCTATTGTGTGTCTTGCTTGGGAGCAAACTATTATGGGATGTATGTGTTTGTGCATTGGCTTGGTGGGAGGTGTCTGCTGATGTGTCTCTGTTGCTAGCTTTGGTTTGCCACGCCCTGTTTCATTATGCAGGGAGGGGGGATTGTTCCGCCCTGTGTCCATATGCAGGGAGGGGTTTGTACACCTGAATGTATATATCTTGTGTCTGTGTTAAAATAAAGTAGTCTATTTTCCTGGTTTCGTTCAAGAGTGGTGTCTTGTAGTCTTGTATGGTCAGCGGTGGTGTCCGTGGTCGGTGTTCGGACAGGGAAGCGGAGTCTAACGGAAATACCCCAGTGCAGTCGGGTCCGGTTCCATTACATTGGTGCAGTCTGGGTCCGGTTCCATTACATTGGTGCAGCCGGGGTCGGTTCCGTTACATTGGTGCGGTCTGGGTCCGGTTCCATTACATTGGTGCAGTCGGGGTCGGTTCAGTTACATTGGTGCAGTCGGGGTCGGTTCCGTTACATTGGTGCAGTCGGGGTCCGGTTCCATTACATTTGTGCAGTCGGGGTCGGTTCCGTTACATTGGTGCAGTCTGGGTCGGTTCTGTTACATTGGTGCAGTCGGGGTCGGTTCCGTTACATTGGTGCAGTCTGGGTCGGTTCCGTTACATTGGTGCAGTCGGGGTCGGTTCCGTTACATTGGTGCAGTCGGGGTCGGTTCCGTTACATTGGTGCGGTCTGGGTCGGTTCCGTTACATTGGTGGCAGTGGTGGGATTGTGCTTCCAAGCTGTGAACACGTCCAAACCACCTCCGGGATCCAAGATCAGGTAAGGAGACGTCGGTCGCCCCAGTGGAGATATGGACCTGACATCAGAGTTCCCGGAGCTGCTACAGACCGTTCTTGCACCATACCCCAGGACTGTGTTTACGGATCAGTACCTGGAGCTCAGGCAGCGGATTTGGGAGGTGCTTTGGAGAGGAGCCCTCCAGGTTGCTGGTATGGACAAGGACAAGTGCTATCCAATCCCAGGGGAACGGGCCAGGGACCATCGGAAGTTACAGATGCCATTCCTGGGAGAGCGACCCCAGGAGCAATGGGTGACTGAGTTGGACAGGCTGGTCCAGCAGGCGATAGAGCTGGACAACCGATATCAGGCTCTGCAATGGTACACAGAGCAGGAATATTTCGGGGTGACAACAGAATGCTCTCCGGAGGGATATGACTTTGGTGGCCCTGGATTGCTGTGAGAGAGCCTTACAGATCATTTTGTGTTTGGTGATGAAGGAGAACCTACCCTGGAGGACCTGCGAGAAGACAGAGAGGCTATGTTCGGTCTCACAGGGGTCTCAGAGCTTGAACCAGATCTGGAATACCTTCTGAAGAAAGAACAGGATCTGGAAAGGGCATACAGGCAACTGCTAAGACATGTTCAGCAGCATGCCCAAGAATCGGCAGTGGAAATTCCAGAGACTGGGGATCTGATAGACTTCTCTGCTGAGGAGGAACCAGCCGGTGAGACTCCAGCAGAAGAGCTGGCATCAGGGCCAAACATTGCTGAGCTCTACCCAGCACTGGTAACATCTTCTGGGTTCCACGGACAGGAGATGGTGAACCCCGATCCCCAGACACCAGTTCCAGAGACTGGGGATCTGATAGACTTTTCTGCTGAGGAGGAACCAGCCGGCGAGCCTCCAGCAGAAGAGCTGGCATCAGGGCCAAACATTGCTGAGCTCTACCCAGGACCAACAGCAGCTTCAGTCCCCCTGAGAGAAGAGGTGGATGACCTTTCTCCTGCACCACCGACGGGGACATGGGATTTCCTGCCAGCAGCATCTTTGGAGGTAGAAGAAAGTTCTCCAGCTGAAGCGCTGACAACCGGACAGAGGGTCCAGGACTTCTGCCCCACACCTGTGGTAGTATCAGAGGCCCAGGGGGGGAAGGGAGAGGAGGTTGTTGTCCTCCCTCCCCCACAGTCAGCCAGAGTGGAGGAAACTGTCTTCCCTCCCAAGCCAGGATCTGTGCACCAGGAGGACAGTGACAGAGGAATGCCATCCCAGCAGCAGATCCAGAGTCTGGGAGGGGAGGAAGCCGGCCTCCCTTCCCTGCAGCAGATGTGGGGTCCCCAGCAGAAGTGCTGGCACCAGGACAGAACGCCGCTGGCCTCTGCCTAGCAACTACAGCCACCACCTGGATACCCCAGAGATGCTGGGCAGTCGGCCCAGATCCCCCACCGCATGATAGAGTCGGCCCAGATCCCCCACTGCATGATGGAGTCGGCCCAGATCCCCCACCGCATGATGGAGTCGGCCCAGATCCCCCACCGCATGATGGAGTCGGCCCAGATCCCCCACAGCATGATGGAGCCGGCCCAGATCCCCCACCGCATGATGGAGTCGGCCCAGATCCCCCACCGCATGATAGAGTCGGCCCAGATCCCCCACCGCATGATGGAGTCGGCCCAGATCCCCCACCGCATGATGGAGTCGGCCCAGATCCCCCACAGCATGATGGAGTCGGCCCAGATCCCCCACAGCATGATGGAGCCGGCCCAGATCCCCCACAGCATGATGGAGCCGGCCCAGATCCCCCACCGCATGATGGAGCCGGCCCAGATCCCCCACCGCATGATGGAGTCAGCCCAGCCACTCTGTCTTCTCTCCAGTGGCTGAGAGGACTTCAGGGAGAAGGACCAGTCCGTACTTCTCCCCAGCGGTGGGTATGTTCTACGGGAGAGGCAGAGGTTGGCTGGGTGAGGAATGCTTTGTGTGGGACAATTTGGGGTCCTGTGTGGGTGCCGGCATTGGGGGACTGGAAGTACAGAGAAACTTCAGAGTCCATCCTTCTGGGGTCTCCTCCTGCGTTAGTCTCCTGCCGATAGGGGAGATATGTGACAGGAGTGACTTTTGGGTGGGGGGCCCATGGAACACAGCTCACTTTGGGTGGGGGGCCCATGGAACACAGCTCACTTTGGGTGGGGGGCCCATGGAACACAGCTCACTTTGGAGAGGTGGGGAGACCCCTATCTCAGCTCCCCATATCCCCCTTATGTGTAAGTCCCCCTGTGCCTGTTAGGGGTAGAGGGGGATCTGTCCTAATATTGGGGGGGGGGGTTGTGGATTGTTTGGTGTCATGTGGTGCATCCCATTGTTCTATTGTGTGTCTGGCTTGGGAGCAAACTATTATGGGATGTATGTGTTTGTGTATTGGCTTGGTGGGGGGTGTCTCTGGTTACTAGATGTGGTTTGCCCCGCCCTGTGTCATTATGCAGGGAGGGGGGATTGCCCCGCCCTGTGTCATTATGCAGGGAGGGGGGATTGCCCCGCCTCGTGTCATTATGCAGGGAGGGGGGATTGCCCCGCCCTGTGTCATTATGCAGAGAGGGGGATTGCCCCGCCCTGTGTCATTATGCAGGGAGGGGGGATTGCCCCGCCCTGTGTCATTATGCAGAGAGGGGGATTGCCCCGCCCTGTGTCATTATGCAGGGAGGGGGGATTGCCCCGCCCTGTGTCATTATGCAGAGAGGGGGATTGCCCCGCCCTGTGTCATTATGCAGGGAGGGGGGATTGCCCCGCCCTGTGTCATTATGCAGGGAGGGGGGATTGCCCCGCCCTGTGTCATTATGCAGGGAGGGGGGATTGCCCCGCCTCGTGTCATTATGCAGGGAGGGGGGATTGCCCCGCCCTGTGTCATTATGCAGGGAGGGGGGATTGCCCCGCCCTGTGTCATTATGCAGAGAGGGGGATTGCCCCGCCCTGTGTCATTATGCAGGGAGGGGGGATTGCCCCGCCCTGTGTCATTATGCAGGGAGGGGGGATTGCCCCGCCTCGTGTCATTATGCAGAGAGGGGGATTGCCCCGCCTCGTGTCATTATGCAGGGAGGGGGGATTGCCCCGCCCTGTGTCATTATGCAGGGAGGGGGGATTGCCCCGCCTCGTGTCATTATGCAGAGAGGGGGATTGCCCCGCCTCGTGTCATTATGCAGGGAGGGGGGATTGCCCCGCCCTGTGTCATTATGCAGGGAGGGGGGATTGCCCCGCCCTGTGTCATTATGCAGGGAGGGGGGATTGCCCCGCCCTGTGTCATTATGCAGGGAGGGGGGATTGCCCCGCCCTGTGTCATTATGCAGGGAGGGGGGATTGCCCCGCCCTGTGTCATTATGCAGGGAGGGGGGATTGCCCCGCCCTGTGCCATTATGCAGGGAGGGGGGATTGCCCCGCCCTGTGTCATTATGCAGGGAGGAGGGATTGCCCCGCCCTGTGTCATTATGCAGGGGGGGTTGTTCCTGGAGTGTATGTATCTGTCAGGAATCCCAGAGATCACCGCGGTGCACGAATCTGCACAGGCATAGGATCCTGACAAGACATACAGGCAGGCGGGCACTAGGACCCAGGCGCGCCTGTCGGTGCCGGGCAGGCTATGTAGACCAGCTCGTGCAATGCTCACATTGGTCTTCATTTCCCTGTTCCCGGCTCGTCTGTTCCTGCGTGAGATACCTCGTTGCCGACCCTGCTTGATCCTGACCTCTGCTGACCGTCTCCTGCTCTGATCCCCGGCTCGTCTGACTATCCTTTTGCTTAGTCCTGATAACACTGTTCAACAAATTTTTATTTTTTGCCAGTTTTGGAAACAAAAGGATCCATTTCTTAATGAATTTCACATTCTGAGTTCAAATATAACAATGAAATTTGTCAATCGGCTCTAGTTTTTCTGTAAACGGAAAGTTTTCTACTATAGGCGTAATGACTACATAATGCACAATAATTCTATAGATAGATGTCTTTCCACAAATATAAAGCAAGTGATATGACTACATAACAGCCTAAATGGCATAATATATTGCATAGGATTACCAAGAAAAATGATAGCTATAAGCTAAGTTGAATCATTTTAATACTTCGGATTCTCACTAGTTTTGTCTTCAGTTTTGTGTCGGTTTTGCTTCTCTTGGCTTTTCTCTTGTATTCGAGGAAAGGGGAAGTCCTTGATCATAAAGGCAGTGATATTACCAATATTACTGTACTTGTATGTTGTATTTCCTGCTCCCGATAGAATTTTAAAAAAGATAATAAAAGAGTGTTTTTCCTTTGTATGGTCGTCGAGAATGGAGAAGCTGAAGAGAGAGAAGGTGATGAAAGTAAAAGCGAATGGAGGGAAAGGTGTGGTAAATATTGAAAGATTTTTGGTTGTAAAATACGTAAGTATGTGTGTAAGGATAAGTGGGAAGGAGAGTTTGGCAGGTTGCATGTTGAGATATGCAAGTGGGAGCGTGTTGAGAAGGTATAAGTTGTGTGAGATTGATCTGAGGAAGCCTGTAAGTTTTGGAGCGCCGTGGTTTTACGTGAGGATTGAAAGGTGTATGAGGAGGTATGAATTGCAAGAGGTGGTGAAAGAAGTATGGTGTGAGAGTAAGAAAGTTATGAAAGTGTTGGAAGAAAGAGAGGAGTTGGAGTGGATAGGGGGATTGACTGAAATGCAAAGTAGGAAGGTATGGAAGAATGTGAGTTGTAAGGAACTTGTGAATAGGCAGAAGGATGTGGCATGGATGGTGGTTCATAGATGTATGCCGACGAGAGAATTCCAGAGGAGAAGAAGGATGGTTGATAGTGAGATATGTCCGAGGGAAGGGTGTAGATGTGTTGAGAATGTGGAGCATGTGTTTTGGGAGTGTGGGTATGCAAAGGAGGTGTGGAAGTCGTTGTTGAAAATGGTGGAGGGTTTGTCTGGGGTGGGTAGAATTTTTTAAGTCCGCAAACGTGGAACTGTAACGAAAAAACCCGTAAGTGTCCGCAAAAAAGTGCAAGTGCAGAAACACACACACGAAAAACGTGCACTTAGGGGTGTGTTTGTCCTACCCCCGAAAGGGTTGGACCGTTCACCCGATCCCCCGGGGCACGAAGCTCCTGACAGGGACAAGGTTCCCATTTGGTCCTCCTGGCCAAAAGGCCTGGTGGACCACCGTTCCTTATGCCCAGCCGAAGCCGGACATCCAGTACTAGGCAAGGGGGTTCTCCCGAAGAGAAAACCCCCTAGGGATCAGGGGAGGAAGGAACCGTATGGCCACACATCCTCCCCCTAGACTTCAGGTAAGGCCCGAGGACCCACACCCTCCATCCGTGAAAAAACACACACATAAGAAAGCAAAAAGTGACAAAACGTGGGAGTGGTTTAAATAAATAGAATAAAATAAAAAAGTGGTACCGTGCCTAATAGTGCACAGACCAGGCCCTGAGGCCTGTAGCAAAAATTGCCCTGGACTTAGCCAAAAGGCCTGGTCCTTAGGGCGCTGTGCAAAAAGAGGTGAAAAACAGTGGCCATGTGTCATCTTCACACCGTGGGGTCCCACACCCAAGTGTTACTAGTGACACCCCTGAGAGCGTCTTCCCCAGGGGGCACTGAGTTTGCGGACTTTTTGCGTCCCCGACCCCAGGCCAGACCAAGGTAGCATGCTCAAACCAGGAGGTACTGGGTCTTTCCGGTCTCCCCAGAGGAATTACTCCCAAGGCCCCAGAACGAATCATGGCGCTCCCTGGTTTCTGTCCCTCCGGTACTAGCCTTCCGGACCCCCATCATACCAGTGAGGGTACTATACACCAACCATCCTCTTACCAGAATGGTCGGTAGCACCCCCACTGGACACTGATAAGAACAGATTTTTTGATTGAAAAGATACTTTTATTGCATAAGCATCAAAAACAACATGTTACGTGTAATCGGGGTACATCTCACCCTGTACTGCGACGCAGCGCACCACATAGCAATACAGTTCCAAGCATACGATAAATACAGTCAGGCAAATAAATACATTCGCTCAGCGGTATGATGCCTGACGTGATGTGCACGGAGGATGAATCCCCCGGATCACCACGTCATGCATGACGCCGCTTACCCCAAAAACTGTAGCATCCTAATACGATATACATTTCCTAGTCACTATGTCATGCACGAAAACGATAACTGAAAAGAAAAACACTGTCAACAATAGGCATCGGGTGTGTGGGGGGGGGGGGGGGGTGGAAGGGGAGGGGAGGGGGGAAACACAGGCCCGAAGCTTTATTGAAGGGACAAAGACACGCAAGGGGGAGTAGGGGGAAGGGGGAAATCTTCAGACGTCCTCTTCCTCCTTAAAGTCCAACAAGGAATAGTCTCTGAGCAGACTGAGGATCAGTCTGCGACAGTCCTCAATGGACATCCTCTCCCGCTGGAGTGTGAGGCGCTTTCTGGCGCACCATAAAGCGTCCTTGAAACAGCACAGCACCCGCCAGGCGCCGTCAATGTCCTCCAAAGAAAAAGTTCCACAGAACAGCCCATTCAAAACCCCAAAGTGAGTGATGGCTGTCTGTGGCACAAAGTCCTTGAGTTCAGGTTCCAGGGCCCCCAACAGGGCCTGAGCAAATGAGCACTCCCAGAAAACGTGATACGACGTTTCCTCATGGGTGATGCAGAAGGGGCAGTGTCTGTATCTGCTCAGGTTCCTGGCATGCATAAATGTCCTGAGAGGCAGTCCCCCCTGGATAGCCATCCATGCCAGGTCTTTGTGCCTGTTGGTGAGGATGTTAGAAGAAACATTCCTCCAGACCACCTTGCAGGTGTCTGAAGGCAGGCCTGGAACCGACTCCAAAATGTCGCTGGCTCGGATGAGCTTGTAGATGGTCTTTGGCTTCCACAAGTCCGGCTTGACTCCCTGCAGCCCTTGCTCCCTGATGAACTTGAAGGTATCCAAGTAGAACCAAGGAGTGTCCCAGTTGTAGGGGATGGAACTATCCCAGGTGTCCCACCCCAGGGACCTCCAGAGAGGCAACAGGAAGAAGCGAGACATTGCGTTCCCGCCAGAGTCCGTAGTCCGTCTTGGCAAAGTTCTGCGGACGCAGTTGCAAGCAAAGAACACCCTCAGCTGGGTGGCGATGTCGGGCACGCCCTTACCGCCCTTGAGGGGTTCCTTGAACATGACTGCCCGCTTCACTCTGTCCATCTTGGAGCCCCAGATGAAGTGAAACACCGCCCTGGTGATGGCCTTGCAGGTGTTGACCCGGGGGGGCCAGGCCTGGGCGAGGTACTGCAACACAGGGAGAATCTCGCTGCGGAGTACCAGTGTCTTCCCTTCGATGGTGAGGTCTCTGAGGCTCCAGAGTCCAAACTTTTGGCGCATCTTGGCCAGTCTCTCCTCCCAAGACTTCAGGGCTGCGCCCTCGGCACCAAACCAAACTCCCAAAATCTTCATGAAGTCTGTCTTGATGCCAAAGGGCATGGATGCAGAAGAAGGCAGGAACCACTTTCCGAAGAGCATGACTTCCGACTTCCCGCAGTTGACCTTTGCCCCCGAAGCTTGGCCGAAGTCCTCGCAGGTCTGGACGAGCAGGTCGATGGAGCGCCGGTTGGCACAGAACACCGTCACGTCGTCCATGTAGAGCGAGCACTTCACTTCCCGTCTGTCTGGTCCCGGTGCGGTGATTCCCCCGATCTCTGGATTCCGTCTGATGCATTCGGCGAAGAGCTCTATACAGCAAACAAAAAGCAGAGGTGAGAGAGGACAGCCTTGTCTGACCCCGGAGAGAACCGGGAAGGGGTCAGTCTTCCAGCCGTTCACCTGCACGGAACTACAGATGTCATTATACATGATGTCAACATATGAACAAAACATTTCCCCGAGACCAAACCTGCGCAGGGCTCTGCACATAAACCCATGGGAGACACGGTCAAAGGCCTTCTCCTGATCAAGACTGACCAGGGCCGCGTGCACACGGCGGTCCTTGATGTATTGGACCGTGTCCCGGACAAGCGCTAGGCTGTCCGCAATCCTGCGGCCAGGAATGCCACAAGTCTGATCCGGGTTGATGATCTGTCCGATGACAGCCTTCAGTCTGTTCGCCATGACCTTGGCGAGGATCTTGTAGTCCACGTTCAGAAGAGAGATGGGACGCCAATTTTTCAAGTCACATCTCTCCCCCTTACGCTTGTACAGGATCGTGATCATCCCCTCCCTCAACGAAGGAGGCATCTTGCCCTCCACCACCATCTCCTCGTACAGCTCGAGCAGGTCCGGGCCCACGAGATCCCACAGCGCTACATAGAGCTCCGCTGGGAGACCGTCGCAGCCCGGGGTCCTGCCTTGCCTAAAGGATTTAGCGGCAGAGTGCAGTTCCTCCAACGTCAAGGGGGCGTTGGTGGCCGACAAACCTGCAGGATCAATAGTGTTAGAGATACCTGACAAGAACCTGTCGGCCGCTTCCGAGTTCGTTTCTTTAGGAGAGTAGAGGTCGGAGTAGTAGTCGCTGACCACTTCCATCACGGCCTCCTTCCCCTTCTGGAGTGTTCCAGTCTTGTCACGCAGCTCCGACAGGGGTGTGTGTCCTGAGTGGAGTTTCCTGAAAAAGAAAGAGTTACACTTCTCACCTTTCTCGAGATGCTCCACTTTGGCACGGAAGACAATGTGCCTGGATTCTTCCTCAAAGTGCTTTTTCAAGCACTTCTTGGTGTCCTCCAGGTCTTGCCTCACGTCCCAGCCACAGTGGTGAAGGTCCTGCAGGGACTGCAGCTGGCGCTGCAGCCTCCTGAGTTCCTTCCTCCTGGCACACACTTGCTGGCGTCCCCTGGCCTGAAAGAAGCTGCGCAGCTTGACTTTCACGAACTCCCACCAGTCGCTGACCTTAGGAAAGAAAGCCTTCTCCTCTCGCCAGGCACCGTAGATTTCCCTGAGCTCCGCTAGCAGTTCCTCATCGCCCAGCAGGGTGCAATTCAGCTTCCAGGTGCCTGGGCCCGGGGCAAAGCCCTCTCCCAGATCACCTTGAAAGTGAATGGCCCTGTGGTCAGAGAAAAAGCAGGGAACCATGGAGAACCCGCGGTGCCTGACTGCCCTGGAGGTGAGCACAAAGTCAATCCTGGAGCGCACAGATCCATCGGGGCGGCTCCATGAGTAGTTCACGGAACCGCGCCCCACGGATCCCACTGCGTCTCGCAGGGAAGCCTCTGCAATCATCTCTCGGAGCAGCTTCGAGGTGACGTCGAGTTTTGCGTATATGCTGGAGCTGCGCCCATCCTCCTCTATCGGACAGTTAAAGTCACCGCCGATTACTACTGCTCTCGTTGTGGCGAGTTGCGTCCGCAGGGTTTGGAAAAGTTCCAGCCGCGCGTTCTTCTCCGGGGGGGCGTACACGTTGATGAGCCTAACGGGCTCCCCCGCCCACGAACCATCTATGACCAGAAGGCGGCCACAGACGAGCTCATGGACGGAGTCAACAGTGAAACGTCCTCCCCGGATAAGAACCGCAACCCCTGCGGACTTGCAATCGCCACCCCCAGACCAGTAGGAGGGACCATGGGTCCACTGGGAGGACAAATGAGTGTACCTCCTCAGAGGGGGAAGTGCGCACTCCTGAAGCATGTACACATCACTCTGCTGTGTGGAAAGAAAGGTCAGCACAGTCTGCCTCCTAGACACGTCCTTTATGCTCCTCACATTAATGGAAAAGATAGATATCTCAGCCATCATGGGAAAGAGATGAAGGGGTTAGTCGGCAGGGGCTGTGCCTACCTCCCCTGGGGAGGGGGGGCGACCTCTGTGACCTCTGCAGCCTGACAAGTGTCCTGGCCCAGACCAATCTGATTGAGGACCTCGTTGAGGACCTCATTGAAGTCGGTGGAGAGATCTGGCTCCGACTGGGTCAGAGCCATCTCTTCCTCCACCTCTTCTTCCTCCAGCGTGTCGAGGTCCTCCCCCACGGGGTCGGGGCCTGCGACATTCTGGAGGACGGCAGGTCGCTTGGTGGCAGAGGAGGTGTCCTCCGCCGCCGGGCTGGCCTGCTCCTTCTTCCTCTTCCTGTACCCCGCCGCAGAGTTGCTGACAGGGGTGACAGGGGGAAGGGGCGGGAAGTCCTCCTGGGAGGACAGGTCCGGGGGGGGTGGGACCGGGGCAGGGGCAGGGGGGCAGGGGGGGGTAGGGGCAGGGGGACCAGGGGCCGAGGGGCCGGGGGCCGGGGCAGAGGGACCAGGGGTAGGGGCAGGGGGGCCAGGGGCGGGGGGGCCAGGGGCGGGAGGACCAGGGGCAGGGGGACCAGGGGCAGGGGGACCAGGGGCAGGAGGACCAGGGGCAGGGGGACCAGGGGCAGGGGGACCAGGGGCAGGGGGACCAGGGGCAGGGGTACCTGGGGCCTGGGGGGGGTTCCTCTTACCCGGGTCCTTTGGAGGCTTTTGTGGCGCTGGTTTGGTGGCCGGGCCCTTGCTCAGGGCCCCGGCGTACGTCCTGCTTCTTTCTGGGCAGTCTCTGTAGACGTGCTCGGACCGTCCACAGAGGTTGCAGGTTCTGGACCTTGGGCAATCCTTGGTCTCGTGACCTGCAGACCTACAGAACCTACAAGAAAGCACACTGCATTCCTTACCCTCGTGCCCCGGCTGGCCGCACTTGCGGCATGACTGGGGTAGGTCCGGGTAGTGTAGGAGTCCTGATGACGATCCCAGGGAGAAGCATTGTTGCAGGTGTTGGAGATCTCCAGCGGGACGATCTCTTAGTAGCCTGCAAAACACTGCCCACTTACCAGTCCAGAAGCCGTTGGTGTCTAGTATCCGGACTGGGTCCTTCAACACGACACAAAACCTTTGGAGGTAGGTGGCTATGTCTCTGCCGGGGACGTGAGGGTTCCTCATGGACACCGT
Source organism: Staurois parvus (assembly GCF_062004578.1). Classification (NCBI taxonomy): domain Eukaryota; kingdom Metazoa; phylum Chordata; class Amphibia; order Anura; family Ranidae; genus Staurois; species Staurois parvus. The sequence continues at coordinate 153,970 of NW_028319816.1, forward strand.
GATCCTTCTTTCGTCCCTTTGAATGGGAGAGTTCGCAGCGAACTTCCGGAAGAGGGAGTCGGGTCCAGCGGTCTTCACTGCCTCCCAGTACCTTCTGCACACCTGTAGTGAGACAAAGGTGACCAGGAACATGCCTCTCACAAAGGACTGCACCGACAGGGTCTCTGCCTTGCTGAATCCCTGCTCGAGTATCATCTTCTTGCCAAAGACTTCCGGGGTCATTTCCGGGATTCTGCCATCCACCTCTTTCAGCCGCAGCACGACTGTCTGCTTCATCCAGGGCTCCAAGGGAGGGAGACCGTCTGCAGGGCCGGAGCGGTCTGGGGTGGAGGTGGAGGCGGAGGCGGCTTCTCCCGGGGTCTTGGCGGTGGTGGCGTTCTGTGGCTTCTTCGCGGTCTGTTTCTTCCCCATCTTGGCGCAGAGGAGTTCAGAAGGGCTTCCCAGGGATCTTGGTCGGGTTCCTTCTCCTTCTTCTTCCTCGGCGGCTTCACTCTCGCTAGCTTAGCCTTTGAAAAGGCTATTGAGCGTCTACTGCCCGGAGGTAGTAACGCAGAGTGAACAAGGGGGGGGAAGATCACAAACTCGTTCTGTGTGGGGGCTAAGCCTCAAACCCAATAGCAGCAAGTAGGTGAAGCCGGATTTAACCGACGATCCTACAAGGCCGAGAAGAGGGTACCCCACACAGACCAAATGGCTTGGATAGATGCAAGTGTTTCTCAACGTCCTAGCTGGAAGCCGGGACACCCCTAAAGGCAAGGTCGATACTACACTTGATCTTAGCCAAAAGGCCGAGAAGCGATAGGTGGGTAGAATGTCGGTCGAGATTGTGAAGTTTGGGTTGTGTAATGTGGGAAAAGTGGAGGAACGAGTGCTATGGATGTTGGTAAATTGCGTGAAAGAGAGTTTATGGGATGTACGGAATATATTAATTTTTAGGAAGGAAGAGTTGAGTGTGAGGGAGTGTGTGTCCATGATCCGTGGAAGGCTTTACCTGTACGCATACTGCGATTGTAAAACTTTTGGTCTGGAGGAGGCACAGAAGATTTGGAAATTAAGTAAGTGGAGGGAATGGAGTGGGTGATGGGATGCATATATAATGAAGGGGAGTGAATATGTATATTAAGGGGAAGTGGTGGTGGTTGGGAAATTGTGTTTTTTTGGGGGTTTTTTTTTGGCTAAGTGGGGAGGAGGGAGGTTTTGTTTTCTTTGATGAAGGGTGGTGGGAGGCTAAAATACCTTTTGATGATGTGTGTTTTGTTATAAAAGTGGGAGGTGGGAGGTTTAACTGGTTCTGATGGTGGTAGAATGGTTGCTATGAGTAGGAATAGGAGGGTTTTGAATTGGGTTTGCTGTGATTGAAGGGAGGAGGGTGGTTAAAACCTTTTGGTTTTTGTGGGTTGTGGGGGAGGTGGGAGGGACAGTACTATAAGGATAGATGTGATTGTGCATGATTTTGATTTGTTTTCTTTATTTTTCAGACTGGAACGGTGAAAGGGACAGCGGTGAAGGGAAAGCACAGGATGAAAACTTGTTTAGAAGAAGGGAAAGGAATTGAGGGAGAGTTTGTTTATGTGATTTGAGGGAGGGGGGGTTTGTGTGGGATTTCTTTTGTAATATGATGTGTTTTGTTGTTATGAAATTTTTGTTGTTTGAAAATTATATTTCTGATGGAAAGAATTACTTTCATTTATGTTTGTAAATATTTTTATGACATTTTAAATAAAAGAATTAAAAAAAAATTCGAGGAAAGGGCTATCTCTTACAACTGCACGTGACGACACGCTTCAGGTTCTTCCTCACTTGACTCAACCACGAAGGATTCTGGTGCTTTCGGAATTGGTAGCCCCTCTCCATGAGGAACTGGACGTATTGCCGATGGAATATTTGGATTTTGCACAGATAACTTTTTCTTCTTATTTAGCCCTTTTACAATTGGAGGCCCCATACAAAAGTAACAATTACTAACATGATCTGTTGGCTCTCTCCAAATCATTGGCACAGCGAAAGGCATAGATGCCTTTTTCCATTCAACCATTGCTCCAGTGCCGTCCCACAAGAATTGCAGCATATATGTGGTGCCCAGCTCTTGTCCTGGTCTCCTAACTTGCAGCCAAAATACAAGTTGTAGGCTTTCTTAATCATTCCTGTTATCCTCCTTTTTTGTGAGATAAAAGTTATTTCACCGCAGATATAGCAGAAATTATCTGCTTTATTCACACAAGTTGGAGGCATTACTGAGTAGCCTATATAAGCAGAAAACCAAATGTAAAGACGAACTCCAATCAGCTACAGATACTGCAGCTTTTATGCAGTGAAGTGATGCAATTAAAGGCTAATATTGCATCATCTCAGTATACATGACATTTTCTATTGGTCACCAGTATCAATTGCGCAATATGCAGCTGAAGTTGCATCATCATTTTGAATGGCTTACGTCATTAGATGGGTGAATATATCATGGAAACTAGAGCCAATCAACATTTTTTAGGGTCATTTTCGTTTTCAGCACCCCAAAATTATGTAAGATTAGCTAATTTTATGCCCAAAACTTTTTACCTGTTGAACAGTGTAATCTGACCTCCTGTTGCTGAAACCCGACTACTCTCTGTCCGCTGCTCAGTACCGTTCTGCCTCCGCTGTTACCGACCCGGCCTGCCTGACTACTCTCTGTCCGCTGCTCAGTACCGTTCTGCCTCCGCTGTTACCGACCCAGCCTGCCTGACTACTCTCTGTCCGCTGCTCAGTACCGTTCTGCCTCCGCTGTTACCGACCCGGCCTGCCTGACTACTCTCTGTCCGCTGCTCAGTACCGTTCTGCCTCCGCTGTTACCGACCCGGCCTGCCTGACTACGCTACACGTACTCTGTCATCCATCCATCCTGCAGGGATCCGGTCATCACTGCCCAGGTCTGCCAGCCTCTTCACATCAGGCTCTCTTCCGGTACATACCTCTGGCGGTTCCCTCTACCACAGTTGGGTGCACTCGGGGGTCACGACCTGGTCTCGGGGGGCTCCAAGTCCATCCCCACCATCAGGGGCCCTGGTGAATAAGCAGATTGGGGCTTAGACCCCGCGCCCTGAGGAATCCCGTTCTGTGGGTTGCTAGAGATATCGCCGGGTGGATCATGACAGTATCTGTGTTACAATAAAGCAATCTATCTCCTGGTTTCCTTCATGTCTGGTGTGTCTCGTCCTGTATGGTCAGCGGTGGGATCCGGGGATCTGTGTTCAGACAGGGAAGGGGAGTCTAATGGGAGTACTCAGTGCAGTCGGGGTCCAGTTCCGTTACAGACACCAGTCTTCTGGTTCCTGAAAGACCCCCCCACCACTGGACGGCCAATAGAAAGTCTCCTGGAGATGGCCGAAAGAAGGGCCCCATTTCCCGCACACAGGAGAGAAGATTCTTCATTGGACCACCACTGTAATGTTGGGGGAAGGGTCATAGGAGGAGCCTGGAGGTCAGATTACATTGACCTCAATTCACCTTCCACCCAATGACCTCCCTTTGTAACCTCAACCTCTATTGGAAGTCCCCTCCCCCAATCCCGCCCCTCCTCTAGAGGAAGCACCCTCCCCTAATCACACCCCTCTATAGGTAGACCCCTCCCCTGATCCCACCCCTCTATAGGAAGTCCCCTCCCCCAATCATGCCCCTCTATAGGTAGACCCCTCCCCCGATCCCACCCCTCCTCTCTTAGTAAACCCCTCTGCCAATCCCACCCCTCCTCTATAGGTTGACCCCTCCCCTGATCCCACCCTCCTCTATAGGTAGACCCCTCCCCCGATCCCACCACTCCTCTATAGGTTGACCCCTCCCCAATCCCACCCCTCCTCTATAGGTTGACCCCTCACTTGATCCTGCCCCTCTATAGGCAGACCCCTCTCCCGATCCCATCCTTCCATAGGTAGACCCCTCTCCCGATCCTACCCCTCTATAGGCAGACCCCTCTCCCGATCCCATCCTTCCATAGGCAGACCCCTCTCCCGATCCCATCCTTCCATAGGCAGACCCCTCTCCCGATCCCATCCTTCCATAGGCAGACCCCTCTCCCGATCCCATCCTTCCATAGGCAGACCCCTCTCCCGATCCCATCCTTCCATAGGTAGACCCCTCTCCCGATCCCATCCTTCCATAGGTAGACCCCTCTCCCGATCCTACCCCTCTATAGGCAGACCCCTCTCCCGATCCCATCCTTCCATAGGCAGACCCCTCTCCCGATCCCATCCTTCCATAGGCAGACCCCTCTCCCGATCCCATCCTTCCATAGGCAGACCCCTCTCCCGATCCCATCCTTCCATAGGCAGACCCCTCTCCCGATCCCATCCTTCCATAGGTAGACCCCTCTCCCGATCCCATCCTTCCATAGGTAGACCCCTCTCCCGATCCTACCCCTCTATAGGCAGACCCCTCTCCCGATCCCATCCTTCCATAGGTAGATCCCTCCCCCGATCCCGCCCCTCCTCTATAGGTAGACCCCTCCCCTGATCCCGCCCCTCCTCTCTAGGTAGACCTACCCCGATCCCGCCTCTCCTCTCTAGGTAGACCCCTCCCATGCCCCTCCTCTATAGGTAGACCCCTCCTCCGATCCCGCCACTCCTCTATAAGTAAAGCCCTCCCCTGGTCTCACCCCTCTATAGGATGGAGATGGAGGACATAGACCCCTCCCCTGATCCCGCCCCTCTACAGGATGATGGAGGATGTAGACCCCTCCCCTCCAGTCTTGCACAGGTGTACCGGCTCCTCCCCTTCAGTCTTGCACAGGTGTAGCAGCTCCTCCCCTCCAGTCTTGCACAGGTGTACCGGCTCCTCCCCTTCAGTCTGGCACAGGTGTACCGGCTCCTCCCCTCCAGTCTTGCACAGGTGTAGCGGCTCCTCCCCTTCAGTCTTGCACAGGTGTACCGGCTCCTCCCCTTCAGTCTCGCACAGGTGTACCGGCTCCTCCCCTTCAGTCTCGCACAGGTGTACCGGCTCCTCCCCTTCAGTCTCGCACAGGTGTACCGGCTCCTCCCCTTCAGTCTTGCACAGGTGTAGCGGCTCCTCCCTTCAGTCTCGCACAGGTGTACCGGCTCCTCCCCTTTAGTCTTGCACAGGTGTACCGGCTCCTCCCCTTCAGTCTTGCACAGGTGTACTGGCTCCTCCCCTTCAGTCTTGCACAGGTGTACCTGCTCCTCCCCTTCAGTCTTGCACAGGTGTAGCAGCTCCTCCCCTCCAGTCTTGCACAGGTGTTGGCTCCTCCCCTTCAGTCTTGCACAGGTGTGTTGGCTCCTCCCCTTCAGTCTTGCACAGATGTTGGCTCCTCCCCTTCAGTCTTGCACAGGTGTATTGGCTCCTCCCCTCCAGTCTTGCACAGATGTTGGCTCCTTCCCTTCAGTCTTGCACAGGTGTATTGGCTCCTCCCCTTCATTCTTGCACAGGTGTATTGGCTCCTCCCCTCCAGTCTTGCACAGATGTTGGCTCCTCCCCTTCAGTCTTGCACAGGTGTATTGGCTCCTCTCCTTCAGTATTGCACAGGTGTATTGGCTCCTCCCCTCCAGTCTTGCACAGATGTTGGCTCCTCCCCTTCAGTCTTGCACAGGTGTACCGGCTCCTCCCCTCCAGTCTTGCACAGGTGTATTGGCTCCTCCCCTGGACTGGAATGGTTCCTCTGATGTCACTGCACACTGGGAGCTCCTCACAATGTGCATTAGAAGCTGCAGCCAGTCAGATAGAGCTCCGCCTCATTTCCTGGCTGGAGGACGTCCAGCATCATCTAGTACTTCCCTCCCCAGCCTGACTGTCCCTTACCCCGCCCCTTTTCATTCATCGGATTCCAGTTTTTTCCAACATGTAGGTTCAGCATCACCTGTGGGTGTTACCTGTGCAAATACAGCCTGCCTAGGACCGCCCACTCCTCCAGAGTGACACCCACCCATCAAGGCATTGTGTTATTTTCATAACTCCTCCCACTGCTTACATCAGGGCTGAGGGAAGCTATGTATGCCGCCCACCAGCTATGATCTGCCTGTAATGCATAGAGAAGCACAGAGACCCAGTGATGACATCACAGGGACTAAGATAAGGTAAGTTTTATAGTAGTGATGTCATTGTCATGTTGATGGGGGGGGGGGGGAACAGGGAGAGAACAAAGAAGCGGAATACACTTCCATCCAAACATTTGTGAGATAGAACCTTGAGGTTGGTGTGGAGTCTCCTGCCATGGATGGTTCCTGACCTCCTGATAGGTATGATGGTGTCACCGACTCCCACCGTCTCCAGCCACAATGAAGGGAGACACCATTCATGCCCTTTAGAGTGTCATTGCCCCCCCTCCCCGTATCTCCAGAGACCCCGCCCACCACTACACAAGGAAGACTTCAGAGGATGATGGTCAGGAATGCCGAGGTGCCGCCATGGTAACGTGCGAGAGCAGCTTGTTACCTAGCAACAGAACATTGCAGATTAACCCCATAGAGTCACCACCAAGAGAAGGACAGATCCAGATATTGGAGATTCCCAACCTTCAGACCCCAGAGGAATCCCTGCAACCATTCCCAGGTCCCGGGAACCTCTACAACCATTCCCAGGTCCCGGGAACCCCAACAACCATTCCCAGGTCCCGGGAACCCCAACAACCATTCCCAGGTCCCGTGAACCCCAACAACCATTCCCAGGTCCCGGGAACCACTACAACCATTCCCAGGTCCCGGGAACCCCAACAACCATTCCCAGGTCCCGGGAACCCCTACAACCATTCCCAGGTCTCGGGAACCCCAACAACCATTCCCAGGTCCCGGGAACCTCTACAACCATTTCCAGGTCCCGGGAACCCCAACAACCATTCCCAGGTCCCGGGAATCCCTACAACCATTTCCAGGTCCCGGGAACCCCTACAATCATTCCCAGGTCCCGGGAACCCCAACAACCATTCCCAGGTCCCGGGAACCCCTACAACCATTACCAGGTCCCGGGAACCCCTACAACCATTTCCAGGTCACGGGAATCCCTACACCCATTCTTAGGTCCTTAGAACCCCTACAACCATTCCCAGATCCCGGGAAGCCCTACAACCATTCCCAGGTCCCGGGAACCCCTACAACCATTCCCAGGTCCCGGGAACCCCAACAACCATTCCCAGGTCCCGGGAACCCCAACAACCATTCCCAGGTCCCGGGAACCCCAACAACCATTTCCAGGTCACGGGAATCCCTACACCCATTCTTAGGTCCTTAGAACCCCTACAACCATTTCCAGGTCCCGGGAACCCCTACAACCGTTCCCAGATCCCGGTAACCCCTACAACCATTTCCAGGCCCCGGGAACCCCTACAACCATTCCCAGGACCCAGGAACCCCTGCAACCATTCCCAGGTCCCGGGAACCTCTAAAACCATTCTCAGGTCCCGGTAACCCCTACAACCATTTCCAGGTCACGGGAATCCCTACACCCATTCTTAGGTCCTTAGAACCCCTACAACCATTTCCAGGTCCCGGGAACCCCTACAACCGTTCCCAGATCCGGGTAATCCCTACAACCATTTCCAGGCCCCGGGAACCCCTACAACCATTCCCAGGACCCAGGAACCCCTGCAACCATTCCCAGGTCCCGGGAACCTCTAAAACCATTCTCAGGTCCCGGTAACCCCTACAACCATTTCCAGGTCACGGGAATCCCTACACCCATTCTTAGGTCCTTAGAACCCCTACAACCATTTCCAGGTCCCGGGAACCCCTACAACTATTCCCAGGTCCCAGGAACCCCAACAACCATTTCCAGGTCACGGGAATCCCTACACCCATTCTTAGGTCCTTAGAACCCCTACAACCATTTCCAGGTCCCGGGAACCCCTACAACCATTCTAGGTCCTGGGAACCCCTACAACCATTTCCAGGCCCCGGGAACCCCTACAACCATTCCCAGGTCCTGGGAACCCCTACAACCATTTCCAGGCCCCGGGAACCCCAACAACCATTCCCAGGTCCCGGGAACCTCTAAAACCATTCCATGGGGGATCTGTAGGGAGAATGATCTCTCCTATACTTTTAATTAGAAGATGGCCCCATATAGTCAGCTATGAAGACCATTGGGATCTTGGTGTTGACTCTTCCTTTTGTTAATGACCTCAGAACCACCCACAGGAGGCCCCATCATCAACCGCCCACAGGAGGCCCCATCATCAACCGCCCACAGGAGGCCCCGTCATCAACCATCCTCAGGAGGACTCATCATCAACCGCCCACAGGAGGCCCCATCATCAACTGCCCACAGGAGGCCCCATCATCAACTGCCCACAGGAGGCCCCATCATCAACTGCCCACAGGAGGCCCCATCATCAACCGCCCACAGGAGGCCCCACAATCAACCGCCCACAGGAGGCCCCGTCATCAACCATCCTCAGGAGGACTCATCATCAACCGCCCACAGGAGGCCCCATCATCAACTGCCCACAGGAGGCCGCATCATCAACCGCCCACAGGAGGCCCCATCATCAACCGCCCACAGGAGGCCCCATCATCAACTGCCCACAGGAGGCCTTGACACCTCTGGAGGAGAATGGCAGCTCCATACAGAGTATCATCCTCGTTCTCATGGCTAATCAGTTATGCTGGATGGTGGCCTCTGATTGGAGGAACCTTTCTCAGTCATTGGAGCTCCGCCCCTTACAGGCAGCAGGGAGGAATGATGAGCGAGAACTCTTCGTTAACACCATCCAGTGTGTGATCTGTATATAGAGAGAGATGGCAGGGCCCAGCCTACAGGTGAGTGTCGGCTCCTGGGGTACTCCCCCTGTATAGTGTCAGCTCCTGGGGTACCCCTCTGTATAGTGTGTGTAGTGTCGGCTCCTGGGGTACCCCTCTGTATAGTGTCAGCTCCTGGGGTACCCCTCTGTATAGTGTGTGTAGTGTTGGCTCCTGGGGTACCCCTCTGTATAGTGTCAGCTCCTGGGGTACCCCTCTGTATAGTGTGTGTAGAGTGTCAGCTCCTGGGGTACTCCCCCTGTATAGTGTGTGTAGAGTGTCGGCTCCTGGGGTACCCCTCTGTATAGTGTGTGTAGTGTCGGCTCCTGGGGTACCCCTCTGTATAGTGTGTGTAGTGTCGGCTCCTGGGGTACCCCCTCTGTATAGTGTGTGTAGAGTGTCGGCTCCTGGGGTACCCCTCTGTATAGTGTGTGTAGTGTCGGCTCCTGGGGTACCCCCTCTGTATAGTGTGTGTAGTGTCGGCTCCTGGGGTACCCCCTCTGTATAGTGTGTGTAGAGTGTCGGCTCCTGGGGTACCCCCCCTGTATAGTGTGTGTAGTGTCGGCTCCTGGGGTACCCCCTCTGTATAGTGTGTGTAGTGTCGGCTCCTGGGGTACCCCCTCTGTATAGTGTGTGTAGTGTCGGCTCCTGGGGTACCCCCTCTGTATAGTGTGTGTAGAGTGTCTGCTCCTGGGGTACCCCCTCTGTATAGTGTGTGTAGAGTGTCTGCTCCTGGGGTACCCCCTCTGTATAGTGTGTGTAGAGTGTCGGCTCCTGGGGTACCCCCCTCTGTATAGTGTGTGTAGTGTCGGCTCCTGGGGTACCTCCTCTGTATAGTGTGTGTAGTGTCGGCTCCTGGGGTACCCCCCTCTGTATAGTGTGTGTAGTGTCGGCTCCTGGGGTACCCCTCTGTATAGTGTGTGTAGTGTCGGCTCCTGGGGTACCCCTCTGTATAGTGTGTAGTGTCGGCTCCTGGGGTACCCCCTCTGTATAGTGTGTAGTGTCGGCTCCTGGGGTACCTCCTCTGTATAGTGTGTGTAGTGTCGGCTCCTGGGGTACCCCCCTCTGTATAGTGTGTGTGTAGTGTCGGCTCCTGGGGTACCCCCTCTGTATAGTGTGTGTAGAGTGTCAGCTCCTGGGGTAACCCTCTGTATAGTGTGTGTAGAGTGTCGGCTCCTGGGGTACCCCCTCTGTATAGTGTGTGTAGAGTGTCAGCTCCTGGGGTACCCCCTCTGTATAGTGTGTGTAGTGTCGGCTCCTGGGGTACCCCCTCTGTATAGTGTGTGTAGAGTGTCAGCTCCTGGGGTACTCCCCCTGTATAGTGTCAGCTCCTGGGGTATCCCTCTGTATAGTGTGTAGTGTCTGCTCCTGGGGTACCCCCCTCTGTATAGTGTGTGTAGTGTCGGCTCCTGGGGTACCCCCCCCTGTATAGTGTGTGTAGTGTCAGCTCCTGGGGTACCCCCTCTGTATAGTGTGTGGGTAGTGTCTGCTCCTGGGGTACCCCCTCCTGTATAGTGTGTGTAGAGTGTCGGCTCCTGGGGTACCCCCTCTGTATAGTGTGTGTAGAGTGTCGGCTCCTGGGGTACCCCTCTGTATAGTGTGTGTAGTGTCGGCTCCTGGGGTACCCCCTCTGTATAGCGTGTGTAGTGTCTGCTCCTGGGGTACCCCCTCTGTATAGTGTGTGTAGTGTCTGCTCCTGGGGTACCCCCTCTGTATAGTGTGTGTAGAGTGTCGGCTCCTGGGGTACCCCCTCTGTATAGTGTGTGTAGTGTCGGCTCCTGGGGTACCCCTCTGTATAGTGTGTGTAGTGTCGGCTCCTGGGGTACCCCTCTGTATAGTGTGTGTAGTGTCGGCTCCTGGGGTACCCCCCTCTGTATAGTGTGTGTAGAGTGTCGGCTCCTGGGGTACCCCTCTGTATAGTGTGTGTAGTGTCTGCTCCTGGGGTACCCCCTCTGTATAGTGTGTATAGTGTCGGTTCCTGGGGTACCCCTCTGTATAGTGTGTGTAGAGTGTCAGCTCCTGGGGTACCCCCCTCTGTATAGTGTGTGTAGAGTGTCGGCTCCTGGGGTACCCCTCTGTATAGTGTGTGTAGTGTCAGCTCCTGGGGTACCCCTCTGTATAGTGTGTGTAGTGTCGGCTCCTGGGGTACCCCTCTGTATAGTGTGTGCTCCTGGGGTACCCCCTCTGTATAGTGTGTGTAGAGTGTCGGCTCCTGGGGTACCCCCTCTGTATAGTGTGTGTAGAGTGTCAGCTCCTGGGGTACCCCCTCTGTATAGTGTGTGTAGTGTCGGCTCCTGGGGTACCCCCTCTGTATAGTGTGTGTAGAGTGTCAGCTCCTGGGGTACCCCTCTGTATAGTGTGTAGTGTCAGCTCCTGGGGTACCCCTCTGTATAGTGTGTGTATAGTGTCGGCTCCTGGGGTACCCCTCTGTATAGTGTGTGTAGTGTCTGCTCCTGGGGTACCCCCCTCTGTATAGTGTGTGTAGTGTCGGCTCCTGGGGTACCCCTCTGTATAGTGTGTAGTGTCAGCTCCTGGGGTACCCCTCTGTATAGTGTGTAGTGTCAGCTCCTGGGGTACCCCTCTGTATAGTGTGTAGTGTCAGCTCCTGGGGTACCCCTCTGTATAGTGTGTAGTGTCGGCTCCTGGGGTACCCCTCTGTATAGTGTGTAGTGTCGGCTCCTGGGGTACCCCTCTGTATAGTGTGTAGTGTCGGCTCCTGGGGTACCTCCTCTGTATAGTGTGTATAGTGTCGGCTCCTGGGGTACCCCTCTGTATAGTGTGTGTAGAGTGTCGGCTCCTGGGGTACCCCTCTGTATAGTGTGTGTAGAGTGTCGGCTCCTGGGGTACCCCCTCTGTATAGTGTGTGTAGAGTGTCGGCTCCTGGGGTACCCCCTCTGTATAGTGTGTGTAGTGTCGGCTCCTGGGGTACCCCCCTCTGTATAGTGTGTGTAGTGTCGGCTCCTGGGGTACCCCCTCTGTATAGTGTGTGTAGAGTGTCAGCTCCTGGGGTACTCCCCCTGTATAGTGTCAGCTCCTGGGGTACCCCTCTGTATAGTGTGTGTAGTGTCAGCTCCTGGGGTATCCCCTCTGTATAGTGTGTGTAGAGTGTCAGCTCCTGGGGTATCCCTCTGTATAGTGTGTGTAGTGTCAGCTCCTGGGGTACCCCCTCTGTATAGTGTGTGTAGAGTGTCGGCTCCTGGGGTACCCCCTCTGTATAGTGTGTGTAGTGTCGGCTCCTGGGGTACCCCCCCTGTATAGTGTGTATAGTGTTGGCTCCTGGGGTACCCCTCTGTATAGTGTGTGTATAGTGTCGGCTCCTGGGGTACCCCTCTGTATAGTGTGTGTAGAGTGTCGGCTCCTGGGGTACCCCCCTCTGTATAGTGTGTGGGTAGTGTCAGCTCCTGGGGTACCCCCTCTGTATAGTGTGTGGGTAGTGTCAGCTCCTGGGGTACCCCCTCTGTATAGTGTGTGGGTAGTGTCTGCTCCTGGGGTACCCCCCTCTGTATAGTGTGTGTAGTGTCGGCTCCTGGGGTACCCCCCTCTGTATAGTGTGTGTAGTGTCGGCTCCTGGGGTACCCCCCTCTGTATAGTGTGTGTAGAGTGTCGGCTCCTGGGGTACCCCCTCTGTATAGTGTGTGTAGAGTGTCGGCTCCTGGGGTACCCCTCTGTATAGTGTGTGTAGAGTGTCGGCTCCTGGGGTACCCCTCTGTATAGCGTGTGTAGTGTCGGCTCCTGGGGTACCCCCTCTGTATAGCGTGTGTAGTGTCTGCTCCTGGGGTACCCCCTCTGTATAGTGTGTGTAGTGTCTGCTCCTGGGGTACCCCCTCTGTATAGTGTGTGTAGTGTCGGCTCCTGGGGTACCCCTCTGTATAGTGTGTGTAGTGTCGGCTCCTGGGGTACCCCTCTGTATAGTGTGTGTAGTGTCGGCTCCTGGGGTACCCCTCTGTATAGTGTGTGTAGTGTCTGCTCCTGGGGTACCCCCTCTGTATAGTGTGTGTAGTGTCGGCTCCTGGGGTACCCCCTCTGTATAGTGTGTGTAGTGTCGGCTCCTGGGGTACCCCCTCTGTATAGTGTGTGTAGTGTCGGCTCCTGGGGTACCCCCTCTGTATAGTGTGTGTAGTGTCTGCTCCTGGGGTACCCCCCTCTGTATAGTGTGTGTAGTGTCGTCTCCTGGGGTACCCCTCTCTGTATAGTGTGTGTAGAGTGTCGGCTCCTGGGGTACCCCCCTCTGTATAGTGTGTGTAGTGTCGTCTCCTGGGGTACCCCTCTGTATAGTGTGTGTAGAGTGTCGGCTCCTGGGGTACCCCCTCTGTATAGTGTGTGTAGTGTCTGCTCCTGGGGTACCCCTCTGTATAGTGTGTGTAGTGTCGGCTCCTGGGGTACCCCTCTGTATAGTGTGTGTAGTGTCGGCTCCTGGGGTACCCCTCTGTATAGTGTGTGTAGTGTCAGCTCCTGGGGTACCCCTCTGTATAGTGTGTATAGTGTCGGCTCCTGGGGTACCCCTCTGTATAGTGTGTGTAGAGTGTCGGCTCCTGGGGTACCCCCCTCTGTATAGTGTGTGGGTAGTGTCGGCTCCTGGGGTACCCCCCTCTGTATAGTGTGTGGGTAGTGTCAGCTCCTGGGGTACCCCCTCTGTATAGTGTGTGGGTAGTGTCAGCTCCTGGGGTACCCCCTCTGTATAGTGTGTGGGTAGTGTCAGCTCCTGGGGTACCCCCTCTGTATAGTGTGTGGGTAGTGTCTGCTCCTGGGGTACCCCCCTCTGTATAGTGTGTGTAGTGTCGGCTCCTGGGGTACCCCCTCTGTATAGCGTGTGTAGAGTGTCGGCTCCTGGGGTACCCCTCTGTATAGCGTGTGTAGTGTCGGCTCCTGGGGTACCCCCTCTGTATAGCGTGTGTAGTGTCTGCTCCTGGGGTACCCCCTCTGTATAGCGTGTGTAGTGTCTGCTCCTGGGGTACCCCCTCTGTATAGTGTGTGTAGAGTGTCGGCTCCTGGGGTACCCCCTCTGTATAGTGTGTGTAGTGTCTGCTCCTGGGGTACCCCTCTGTATAGTGTGTGTAGTGTCGGCTCCTGGGGTACCCCCCTCTGTATAGTGTGTGTAGAGTGTCGGCTCCTGGGGTACCCCTCTGTATAGTGTGTGTAGTGTCGGCTCCTGGGGTACCCCTCTGTATAGTGTGTGTAGTGTCTGCTCCTGGGGTACCCCTCTGTATAGTGTGTGTAGTGTCTGCTCCTGGGGTACCCCCTCTGTATAGTGTGTGTAGAGTGTCGGCTCCTGGGGTACCCCCTCTGTATAGTGTGTGTAGAGTGTCAGCTCCTGGGGTACCCCCTCTGTATAGTGTGTGTAGTGTCTGCTCCTGGGGTACCCCCCTCTGTATAGTGTGTGTAGTGTCGGCTCCTGGGGTACCCCCTCTGTATAGTGTGTGTATAGTGTCGGCTCCTGGGGTACCCCCTCTGTATAGTGTGTGTATAGTGTCGGCTCCTGGGGTACCCCCTCTGTATAGTGTGTGTAGTGTCGGCTCCTGGGGTACCCCCCCTGTATAGTGTGTGTAGTGTCGGCTCCTGGGGTACCCCTCTGTATAGTGTGTGTAGAGTGTCGGCTCCTGGGGTACCCCTCTGTATAGTGTGTATAGTGTCTGCTCCTGGGGTACCCCTCTGTATAGTGACTGTAGTGTCTGCTCCTGGGGTACCCCCTCTGTATAGTGTGTGTAGAGTGTCGGCTCCTGGGGTACCCCCTCTGTATAGTGTGTAGAGTGTCAGCTCCTGGGGTACCCCTCTGTATAGTGTGTGTAGTGTCGGCTCCTGGGGTACCCCCCTCTGTATAGTGTGTGTATAGTGTCGGCTCCTGGGGTACCCCCCTCTGTATAGTGTGTGTAGAGTGTCAGCTCCTGGGGTACCCCTCTGTATAGTGTGGGTAGTGTCTGCTCCTGGGGTACCCCTCTGTATAGTGTGGGTAGTGTCAGCTCCTGGGGTACCCCCTCTGTATAGTGTGTGTAGTGTCGGCTCCTGGGGTACCCCCTCTGTATAGTGTGTGTAGAGTGTCAGCTCCTGGGGTACCCCCTCTGTATAGTGTGTGTAGTGTCGGCTCCTGGGGTACCCCCTCTGTATAGTGTGTGTAGAGTGTCGGCTCCTGGGGTACCCCCTCTGTATAGTGTGTAGAGTGTCGGCTCCTGGGGTACCCCTCTGTATAGTGTAGAGTGTCGGCTCCTGGGGTACCCCCCTCTGTATAGTGTGTAGAGTGTCAGAGTCTGCAGGGCTCCCCCGGGCATCAGTGTAACATACATGTGACATACATGTACAGATTTGAGTAGATAAGATGTGATCAGCAGCAATATGTAATGGTAACTGGAGGGACATTCCATTGTCATTAGGGATGTATTCAGTCAGAGGGACTCAGACACAGAGGCATCAATTATCCTCTGAAAAGCTCGGCTTCCTGGATGTGACACCTGAGTGCTAATAAGGTTTTGTCACCTTCTGGGGGAACCAGTTTAGAGGAAGTGGCTCCAGACATTTCGGCTTCATGACACCAGGGGGGCCCCGATCTGTCTGGGGAGCTCTAATGTATATCCATCCATCAAAGGAGTATGTTTCATCTCTCACAAAAGCTACAATATTAGTTGCAGAGAGATGGAAATGCTTCCAGTTCCTGCTGAAATGCCCAAAGTCAATCGGACCAAGACCAGTTTGAACCACCAAGTCGGGGATTGGATTTCTGACACCAGCGCATCTGTCCGATCACGACAGTACCAATCACTGTTCAGCTGTCACCATCCAGCACCACCCAACCATTCCCTGCATTTTCCTGGCCTTCTACCTAAGCCACAAATATGGTTTTTATATGTCGGTGTGACGCACAGAGTGCCCCATCAGAGGGGAGTATTCTCATCTCTCTGCAACCAATATTTTAGCTTTTATGAGGGATGAAACCTTTCCTTTAATCTGTGGATATTCTTTTAGAGCTCCCAGACAGATCGGGGCCCCCTGGTGTCATGAAACGTCTGCGTTCCCCTTTTCAGCTTCAGGAAGATGGCCGAGCCTGAGTACATATAGGTGACAACATCTTATTAGCACCCAGGTGTCACTTCCGTCTCTTCAGATGCTAATTGGTGACCATCTGTCTCTGAACCCCTCCTCTCCCCAATGACAAGGACTGAACGAAATCCACGACCACACAGTGCCACGGGCCACACCCCCTCTCCCCGATCACAAGGACTGGACCAAATCCATGACCACACACTGCCACAGGCCACACCCCCTCTCCCCGATGACAAGGACTGAACCAAATCCACGACCACACACTGCCACGGACCACACCCCCTCTCCCCAATGACAAGGACTGAACCAAATCCACGACCACACACTGCCACGGGCCACACCCCCTCTCCCCAATGACAAGGACTGAACCAAATCCACGACCACACACTGCCACAGGCCACACCCCCTCTCCCCGATGACAAGGACTGAACCAAATCCACGACCACACACTGCCACGGGCCACACCCCCTCTCCCCAATGACAAGGACTGAACCAAATCCACGACCACACACTGCCACAGGCCACACCCCCTCTCCCCGATGACAAGGACTGAACTACATTTAGGATTACATATTGGTCTCCTCTCAGCTACTCACATCTGTACATTTATGTCCCAATTACAGACAGAGGGATCTATATGGAAGCTGCAGCACCCCGCCGAGGCTCCTCTGTACACTGCGGTCCTCTCTCTGTACACTGCGGTCCTCTCTCTGTACACTGCGGTCCTCTCTCTGTACACTGCGGTCCTCCTCTGTACACTGCGGTCCTCTCTCTGTACACTGCGGTCCTCTCTCTGTACACTGCGGTCCTCTCTCTGTACACTGCGGTCCTCTCTCTGTACACTGCGGTCCTCCCTCTGTACACTGCGGTCCTCTCTCTGTACACTGCGGTCCTCTCTCTGTACACTGCGGTCCTCTCTCTGTACACTGCGGTCCTCTCTCTGTACACTGCGGTCCTCCCTCTGTACACTGCGGTCCTCTCTCCGTACACTGCGGTCCTCTCTCCGTACACTGCGGTCCTCTCTCCGTACACTGCGGTCCTCTCTCCGTACACTGCGGTCCTCCCTCTGTACACTGCGGTCCTCCCTTTGTACACTGCGGTCCTCTCTCTGTACACTGCGGTCCTCCCTTTGTACACTGCGGTCCTCTCTCTGTACACTGCGGTCCTTCCTTTGTACACTGCGGTCCTCTCTCCGTACAC
This sequence comes from Staurois parvus, assembly GCF_062004578.1. Lineage (NCBI taxonomy): Eukaryota > Metazoa > Chordata > Amphibia > Anura > Ranidae > Staurois > Staurois parvus. Next base: position 170,916 of record NW_028319816.1, read on the forward strand.
TGCGGTCCTCTCTCCGTACACTGCGGTCCTCTCTCCGTACACTGCGGTCCTCTCTCTGTACACTGCGGTCCTCTCTCTGTACACTGCGGTCCTCTCTCTGTACACTGCGGTCCTCTCTCTGTACACTGCGGTCCTCTCTCTGTACACTGCGGTCCTCTCTCTGTACACTGCGGTCCTCTCTCTGTACACTGCGGTCCTCTCTCTATATACTGCGGTCCTCTCTCTGTACACTGCGGTCCTCTCTCTGTACACTGCGGTCCTCTCTCTGTACACGGGAGTCTCCAGGTTGGAGCACATATAGTGGGGAGGGATAGATTGGGGGCAGCTATGCCTGGAGGGACACTCCTCCTGGAAGGCACAGGGTCTCCTGGGACGCCCGGCAGGAGCACAATGTGTTTGAACTGTCAGACGGGACAATTGCTGGCTGGTAAGTGTGGCGGGAAATAATGCGCTAAGCCCCTCCCATGTGTGGCGCACTGTAAAGGCCTGTGATAGGTCGAGGTGGTTGCCACTTGTCAGCTGACCAGTACGTGGAGATGCATTGGATGGCTCCAGCCGCCATTGTGCTCCTGCCGGGCGTCCAATGCGTTCCTGCGCCTTCCAGGAGGAGTGTCCCTCCAGGCATAGCTGCCCCCAATCTATCCCTCCCCCACTATATGTGCTCCAACCTGGCGACTCCAATATACAGAGAGAGGACCGCAGTGTACAGAGAGAGGACCGCAGTGTACAGAGAGAGGACCGCAGTGTACAGAGAGAGGACCGCAGTGTACAGAGAGAGGACCGCAGTGTACAGAGAGAGGACCGCAGTGTACAGAGAGAGGACCGCAGTGTACAGAGAGAGGACCGCAGTGTACAGAGAGAGGACCGCAGTGTACAGAGAGAGGACCGCAGTGTACGGAGGAGGACCACAGTGTACAGAGAGAGGACCGCAGTGTACAGAGAGAGGACCGCAGTGTACAGAGAGAGGACCGCAGTGTACAGAGAGAGGACCGCAGTGTACAGAGAGAGGACTGCAGTGTACGGAGGAGGACCGCAGTGTACGGAGAGAGGACCGCAGTATACAGAGGAGGACCGCAGTGTACGGAGAGAGGACCGCAGTGTACGGAGAGAGGACCGCAGTGTACAGAGGAGGACCGCAGTACACAGAGAGAGGACCGCAGTACACAGAGAGAGGACCGCAGTACACAGAGAGAGGACCGCAGTGTACAGAGAGAGGACCGCAGTGTACAGAGGGAGGACCGCAGTGTACAGAGGAGGACCGCAGTGTACAGAGGGAGGAGTGCAGTATACAGAGGAGATTTGTACACGTGCGCTCCACTGTAACGGGGGCTGTTAGATGAGACAATTCAGGTTTGTTGTAGGCTGGCTGGTAAGTGTGCCGGTGTCCCAGGGGCCCCAATACCACCTCCTCCGGGGGGCCCCAATACCACCTCCTCCAGGGGCCCCAATACCACCTCCTCCGGGGGGCCCAATACCACCTCCTCCGGGGGACCCAATACCACCTCCTCCGGGGGGACCCAATACCACCTCTTCCGGGGGGCCCCAATACCACCTCCTCCGGGGGGACCCAATACCACCTCCTCCGGGGGGACCCAATACCACCTCCTCCGGGGGGACCCAATACCACCTCCTCCGGGGGGACCCAATACCACCTCCTCCGGGTGGACCCAGTACCACCTCCAGGGGGACCCAATACCACCTCCTCCGGGGGGACCCAATACCACCTCCTCCGGGGGGACCCAATACCACCTCCTCCGGGGGGACCCAATACCACCTCCTCCGGGTGGACCCAGTACCACCTCCAGGGGGACCCAATACCACCTCCTCCGGGGGGACCCAATACCACCTCCTCCAGGGGACACAATACCACCTCCTCCGGGGGAAACGCCTTCTTTATGAAGCTTTATGATTGGCTGACACTTTAGGATGGGGGAGAATCATTGGTGCATGGCTCCTGAAGTTCATGCTGTGTCCAATCGGCTGAGTTGTAGGTTGTCAGCCATTGACCAGTGGGGGACGCCTGGAGTTTGGGGGCCCCTACACCGCAGGGTATGGGGAAGTGGTGCAGGTTGTGGTGCCATACATTGCCAATATGCTACAAAGAACGAGGTCCTCCCAGGACTATATACAGTATATATTACAGGGGCCCGGGCTGGGGCCAGAGCCGGGGCCCGTCCTATACACTCTGCATTCACATATATATTGGTTGTAGCTGCGTAGTCCTTGGGGGCCCCGCTGCGATCAGTCAGTGTATGTGGTATCCTGGCAACCACAAGATGGCAAATATACTGGCAGTGAGGTTGGGAGACCTTGTGTCTCCTAGCAACTGGCTGGTCTCTTGGCAACTGAGAGATGGACTGGTATCCCAGCAACCACCACAAAGGGGCCGGGCTTGTCTCATGGTCGGCAATCATGAGCGAAAAGTTTCTGGTGGAAAGTGATGGGGAGAGCTGTGTTCCGGTAAGTAGAGGCTTCCTCCTCATCGCGACCGTACGGGGCCTCCCAACGATGGTACTCCATGACATCGCGACCGTACGGGGCCTCCCAACGATGGAACTCCATGACATCGCGACCGTACGGGGCCTCCCAACGATGGTACTCCATGACATCGCGACCATACGGGGCCTCCCAACGATGGTACTCCATGACATCGCGACCGTACGGGGCCTCCCAACGATGGTACTCCATGACATCGCGACCGTACGGGGCCTCCCAACGATGGTACTCCATGACATCGCGACCATACGGGGCCTCCCAACGATGGTACTCCATGACATCGCGACCATACGGGGCCTCCCAACGATGGTACTCCATGACATCGCGACCGTACGGGGCCTCCCAACGATGGTACTCCATGACATCGCGACCATACGGGGCCTCCAAATGCTGGTACTCCATGACATCGCGACCATACGGGGCCTCCAAATGCTGGTACTCCATGACATCGCGACCATACGGGGCCTCCAAATGCTGGTACTCCATGACATCACGACCGTACGGGGCCTCCCAACGATGGTACTCCATGACATCGCGACCATACGGGGCCTCCCAACGATGGTACTCCATGACATCGCGACCGTACGGGGCCTCCAAATGCTGGTACTCCATGACATCACGACCATACGGGGCCTCCCAACGATGGTACTCCATGACATCGCGACCGTACGGGGCCTCCCAACAATGGTACTCCATGACATCACGACCGTACGGGGCCTCCGAACGATGGAACTCCATGACATTGCGACCGTACGGGGCTTCCCGTCCATGACATCGGGAGACTACCATGTGTGATGTCATACCACCATTCTCACCATGGACGGTATGACATCACACACCATTCTCACCATGGACGGTATGACATCACACACCATTTCCCCTCTCAGCATGGACGGTATGACATCACACACCATTTCCCCTCTCAGCATGGACGGTATGACATCACACACCATTTCCCCTCTCAGCATGGACGGTATGACATCACACACCATTCTCACCATGGACGGTATGACATCACACACCATGCTCACCATGGACGGTATGACATCACACACCATTCTCACCATGGACAGTATGACATCACACACCATTCTCACCATGGACAGTATGACATCACACACCATTCTCACCATGGACGGTATGACATCACACGCCATTCTCACCATGGACGGAATGACATCACACACCATTCTCATCATGGACGGTATGACATCACACACCATTTCCCCTCTCAGCATGGACGGTATGACATCACACACCATTCTCACCATGGACGGTATGACATCACACACCATTCTCACCATGGACGGTATGACATCACACACCATTCTCACCATGGACGGTATGACATCACACACCATTCTCACCATGGACGGTATGACATCACACACCATTTCCCCTCTCCGCATGGACGGTATGACATCACACACCATTCTCACCATGGACGGTATGACATCACACACCATGCTCACCATGGACGGTATGACATCACACACCATTCTCACCATGGACAGTATGACATCACACACCATTCTCACCATGGACGGTATGACATCACACGCCATTCTCATCATGGACGGAATGACATCACACACCATTCTCACCATGGACGGTATGACATCACACACCATTCTCATCATGGACGGAATGACATCACACACCATTCTCATCATGGACGGTATGACATCACACACCATTTCCCCTCTCAGCATGGACGGTATGACATCACACACCATTCTCACCATGGACGGTATGACATCACACACCATTCTCACCATGGACGGTATGACATCACACACCATTCTCACCATGGACGGTATGACATCACACGCCATTCTCACCATGGACAGAATGACATCACACACCATTCTCATCATGGACGGTATGACATCACACACCATTCTCACCATGGACGGTATGACATCACACACCATTCTCACCATGGACGGTATGACATCACACACCATTCTCATCATGGACGGTATGACATCACACACCATTTCCCCTCTCAGCATGGACGGTATGACATCACACACCATTCTCACCATGGACGGTATGACATCACACACCATTCTCACCATGGACGGTATGACATCACACACCATTCTCACCATGGACGGTATGACATCACACACCATTCTCACCATGGACGGTATGACATCACACACCATTCTCACCATGGACGGTATGACATCACACACCATTCTCACCATGGACGGTATGACATCACACACCATTCTCACCATGGACGGTATGACATCACACACCATTCTCACCATGGACGGTATGACATCACACACCATTTCCCCTCTCAGCATGGACGGTATGACATCACACACCATTTCCCCTCTCAGCATGGACGGTATGACATCACACACCATTCTCACCATGGACGGTATGACATCACACACCATTTCCCCTCTCCGCATGGACGGTATGACATCACACACCATTCTCACCATGGACGGTATGACATCACACACCATGCTCACCATGGACGGTATGACATCACACACCATTCTCACCATGGACGGTATGACATCACACGCCATTCTCATCATGGACGGAATGACATCACACACCATTCTCACCATGGACGGTATGACATCACACACCATTCTCATCATGGACGGAATGACATCACACACCATTCTCATCATGGACGGTATGACATCACACACCATTTCCCCTCTCAGCATGGACGGTATGACATCACACACCATTCTCACCATGGACGGTATGACATCACACACCATTCTCACCATGGACGGTATGACATCACACGCCATTCTCACCATGGACAGAATGACATCACACACCATTCTCATCATGGACGGTATGACATCACACACCATTCTCACCATGGACGGTATGACATCACACACCATTCTCACCATGGACGGTATGACATCACACACCATTCTCACCATGGACGGTATGACATCACACACCATTCTCACCATGGACGGTATGACATCACACACCATTCTCACCATGGACGGTATGACATCACACACCATTTCCCCTCTCAGCATGGACGGTATGACATCACACACCATTCTCACCATGGACGGTATGACATCACACACCATTCTCACCATGGACGGTATGACATCACACACCATTCTCACCATGGACGGTATGACATCACACACCATTCTCACCATGGACGGTATGACATCACACACCATTCTCACCATGGACGGTATGACATCACACACCATTCTCACCATGGACGGTATGACATCACACACCATTCTCACCATGGACGGTATGACATCACACACCATTCTCACCATGGACGGTATGACATCACACACCATTTCCCCTCTCAGCATGGACGGTATGACATCACACACCATTTCCCCTCTCAGCATGGACGGTATGACATCACACACCATTCTCACCATGGACGGTATGACATCACACACCATTTCCCCTCTCCGCATGGACGGTATGACATCACACACCATTCTCATCATGGACGGAATGACATCACACACCATTCTCATCATGGACGGTATGACATCACACACCATTTCCCCTCTCAGCATGGACGGTATGACATCACACACCATTCTCACCATGGACGGTATGACATCACACACCATTCTCACCATGGACGGTATGACATCACACGCCATTCTCACCATGGACAGAATGACATCACACACCATTCTCATCATGGACGGTATGACATCACACACCATTCTCACCATGGACGGTATGACATCACACACCATTCTCACCATGGACGGTATGACATCACACACCATTCTCACCATGGACGGTATGACATCACACACCATTCTCACCATGGACGGTATGACATCACACACCATTTCCCCTCTCAGCATGGACGGTATGACATCACACACCATTCTCACCATGGACGGTATGACATCACACACCATTCTCACCATGGACGGTATGACATCACACACCATTCTCACCATGGACGGTATGACATCACACACCATTCTCACCATGGACGGTATGACATCACACACCATTCTCACCATGGACGGTATGACATCACACACCATTCTCACCATGGACGGTATGACATCACACACCATTCTCACCATGGACGGTATGACATCACACGCCATTCTCACCATGGACGGTATGACATCACACACCATTCTCACCATGGACGGTATGACATCACACACCATTCTCACCATGGACGGTATGACATCACACACCATTTCCCCTCTCAGCATGGACGGTATGACATCACACACCATTCTCACCATGGACGGTATGACATCACACACCATTCTCACCATGGACGGTATGACATCACACACCATTCTCACCATGGACGGTATGACATCACACACCATTCTCACCATGGACGGTATGACATCACACACCATTCTCACCATGGACGGTATGACATCACACACCATTCTCACCATGGACGGTATGACATCACACGCCATTCTCACCATGGACGGTATGACATCACACACCATTCTCACCATGGACGGTATGACATCACACACCATTCTCACCATGGACGGTATGACATCACACACCATTTCCCCTCTCAGCATGGACGGTATGACATCACACACCATTCTCACCATGGACGGTATGACATCACACACCATTTCCCCTCTCAGCATGGACGGTATGACATCACACACCATTCTCACCATGGACGGTATGACATCACACACCATTCTCACCATGGACGGTATGACATCACACACCATTCTCACCATGGACGGTATGACATCACACACCATTTCCCGTCTCTCTGGCAGGTTCTGCGCACATTTCAGGACACTTTGATGTTCTCGCAGGAGGAGTGGAGGAGTCTGGCCTCCTGGCAGAAGGAGCTCTATAGGACGGTGATGAGGGACACAGCGGAGCTCTTCCATTCTCTGGGTAAGATGAACATCCAATCACAGGAATACTCGTCTAATGACCTGAGTGACCTCTGACCCAGCAGAAGTATACAGCCAGGAGAGGGATATATGATCTGTATAGAAGAATCAGGATCTCCTTCCTCCCCCCGGGGACCCCTCTAGTGATAGGATCTATATAGAGGAATCAGGACCTCCTTCCTCCTGCCGGTGACCCCTCTAGTGATAGATCTATATAGAGGAATCAGGACCTCCTTCCTCCTGCCGGTGACCCCTCTAGTGATAGGATCTATATAGAGGAATCGGGACCTCCTTCCTCCTGCCGGTGACCCCTCTAGTGATAGGATCTATATAGAGGAATCAGGACCTCCTTCCTCCCCCCGGGGACCCCTCTAGTGAGAGGATCTATATAGAGGAATCAGGACCTCCTTCCTCCTGCCGGTGACCCCTCTAGTGATAGTATCTATATAGAGGAATCAGGACCTCCTTCCTCCTGCCGGAGACCCCTCTATTGATAGATCTATATAGAGGAATCGGGACCTCCTTCCTCCCGCCGGTGACCCCTCTAGTGATAGATCTATATAGAGGAATCAGGACCTCCTTCCTCCTGCCGGTGACCCCTCTAGTGATAGGATCTATATAGAGGAATCAGGACCTCCTTCCTCCTCCCGGTGACCCCTCTAGTGATAGATCTATATAGAGGAATCAGGACCTCCTTCCTCCTGCCGGTGACCCCTCTAGTGATAGATCTATATAGAGGAATCAGGACCTCCTTCCTCCTACCGGTGACCCCTCTAGTAATGCACCCCAGGAATTCTTTTCACTTTCCCCAACACTGGACCACAATGTCTTTTCATTTTGCAATTCCTTTGCTTTTAGAACAGATTTCCAGCAGGCGTAGTCCTTGGGACAAACATACTGTAGAGCTTTACTAAAAAAGTACAAAAAATCCCCTAAAAAACACCCCCGAATGTTTAAAGGGGCAGACCTGATGGAGCACAACGTGTTTTTCTGCCATCACTCCTCTGTGTTTCTCAGGTAGACAATATATTGGGGTGATTACACTTCTGAGTGGTTTTCTTTGAAGGATCTATGAAGCTTTCACGGCTCTGATGATGGATCTCATCCTCTGAATGGTTTCATTAAAGATGTCTGCCATGTAGGTTGTGCTCGTTGAATAATATTCGCTTTGTACCTGACAGGCTTCATGTATCAGGTGAAGGAAGAGCTGGAGATGGGAGATGGTTGGGAAGCCCACAAGAGTGCTGTAGAGAGCCTGTCGACTCCAGAAAGTGCCATCATTGAGGAGATCTCTGGGAAGAACTTTATTATCCAAATAACGAAGATGTCTGCAATTCAGGAGGAGAGTACAGTGAGAACTGCCGCTCCCTTCTCTTCTCAACCTTCACAATCCTCCCTCACTTGGGAGACCCTATTTTACCATGACAGAGGCTCCGTTGTTATTCCAGAACGTTCAGCAAATAACTCCATTAGTGAGGGGAATGATACATTCAAAATGTTGGAGAGCCCAGGAGGTGGCTTGTTGAGCCTGGACACTGAGACATCCACAACCCTTGAGAACCCAGGAGGTGGCTTGTTAAGCCTGGACACTGAGACATCCACAACCCTTGAGAACCCAGGAGGTGGCCTGTTGAGCCTGGACACTGAGACATCCACAACCCTGGAGAACCCAGGAGGTGGCCTGTTAAGCCTGGACACTGAGACATCCACAACCCTGGAGAACCCAGGAGGTGGCCTGTTGAGCCTGGACACTGAGACATCCACAACCCTGGAGAACCCAGGAGGTGGCTTGTTAAGCCTGGACACTGAGACATCCACAACCCTGGAGAACCCAGGAGGTGGCCTGTTAAGCCGGGACACTGAGACATCCACAACCCTGGAGAACCCAGGAGGTGGCCTGTTAAGCCTGGACACTGAGACATCCAAAACCCTGGAGAACCCAGGAGATGGCTTGTTGAGCTTGGATAATGAGGCATCCACAACCCTGGAGAACCCAGGAGATGGCTTGTTGAGCTTGGATAATGAGGCATCCACAACCCTGGAGAACCCAGGAGATGGCTTGTTGAGCTTGGATAATGAGGCATCCACAACCCCGGAGAACCCAAGAAATGGCTTGGTAGGCCTTAATACTAAGACTTTGACAACCTTGGTGAGCCCAGGAGATACCTTGGTAGGCCTGGACACTGAGAATTTCACGACCTTGGAGAGCCCAGGAAATGGCTTGTTGAGCCCGGACAATGGGACCTCCTTCATCCTGAGTCTCAGTGGGTCTCATGTGGTTAATAATGCAGATTTTATAAAAACAGAAGACCCGACTAATCCTAATGAAGAGACGTCTGGTCCTGTGTTGGTCTTGTGTAATCCTACAGATGTCTTTACCATCAGAAGTGGAGGACAAGCACTGACCGGTACGCCTCCCTCAGGTAAGTTATGTGAAGTGTTGGCAGCTCTGTAACTTTATTTTGTGTAATTATAAAGAATATTCTTCAGAGAGATGATTGTATGACTGGACACGGGCCCCTCACATGTACGGACCTGTCCAATGTCAAGTGCCAGCCTTTCATATTATTATTATTATTATACAGGATTTATATGGCGGCAGAAGGTTTGCTCAGCGCTGTACATTATAGTGGGGACAGAACATGAGACAAGACAGTAACAATACAATACACGAGGGGTGCGAGGGCCCTGATCCTGGGAGCTTACAATCTAGGAGGGAGGGGATAGTGGTACAGGAGGAAGTGGCTGTGGGGGATGGAGTGGTAGGAAGAGTGGAGGAGATCGGCTGTTAGGTGAGGGTGGGGTAGGCTTCCCTGAAGAGATGGGTTTTCAGGCTGCACCTAAAGTTGAGAAGGGTAGCTGATAGTGTGATGGATTGGGGTAGTGAGTTTCAGAGGATGGGGGAAGTCCTGGAGAAGTCCTGTAGTCGGGCATGGGAGGAGGAGACCAGGGAGCTAGAGAGTAGGAGGTCTTGTGAGGAGCGAATATTACGGGTTGGGTGGTATTTGGGTATCAGGTCGGTGAGGTAGTTTGGGGCGGAGTTATGAATGGCGTTGTATGTCTGTGTTAGTAGTTTGAATTTAATGCGTTGGGCAATTGGGAGCCAGTGGAGGGATTGACAGAGGGGGGTGGAGGACACTGAGTGGAGGCCAGTGGAGGGAATGACAGAGGGAGGTGGAGGACACTGAGTGGAGGCCAGTGGAGGGAATGACAGAGGGGGGTGGAGGACACTGAGTGGAGGCCAGTGGAGGGATTGGCAGAGAGGGGTGGAGGACACTGAGTGGAGGCCAGTGGAGGGAATGACAGAGGGGGGTGGAGGACACTTAGTGGAGGCCAGTGGAGGGATTGGCACAGGGGGGGGGAGGACACTGAGTGGAGGCTAGTGGAGGGATTGGCAGAGGGGGGTGGAGGACACTGAGTGGAGGCCAGTGGAGGGAATGACAGAGAGGGGTGGAGGACACTGAATGGAGGCCAGTGGAGGGATTGGCAGAGGGGGGTGGAGGACACTGAGTGGAGGTTGGTGGAGGGATTGGCAGAGGGGGGTGGAGGACACTGAATGGAGGCCAGTGGAGGGAATGTCAGAGGGGGGTGGAGGACACTGAGTGGAGGTCGGTGGAGGGATTGACAGAGAGGGGTGGAGGACACTGAGTGGAGGTCAGTGGAGGGAATGACAGAGGGGGGTGGCGGATACAGAGCGGTTGGTGAGGTGGATGAGTCTGGCCGCTGAGTTCAGGATAGACTGAAGCGGGGATAGTCTGTGATGAGGGAGGCCAGTGAGGAGGGAGTTGCAGTAGTCCAGACGTGAGATAATAAGGGAGTGTACGAGTAGTTTAGTGGTGTCTGGGGTGAGGAACGTATTTTGGAGATGTTATGGAGGTTGAGTCTGCATGAAGTTGCCAGCGATTGGACATGGGGTTGGAAGGACAGATGACAGTCTAGAGTGACACCCAGGACTTTGGCTTGTGGGACTGATGGTGGTGTTGTTGGTTGTGATGGAGAGGGTGGGGGGGGGGGCTGGGGGGAGACTAGGAGCTTGGTTTTGGAAAGGTTCAATTTGAGGAAATGGAGCGACATCCAGTCTGATATGTCGCTCAGTAGGTGTGTGATTCGGGCAGAGACTGAGGGGATGAGGTGGGGGGCGGAGACCGAGGGGGTGAGGTGGGGGGTTGAGAGATAGATTTGTGTGTCGTCGGCATAGAGGTGGTAGTTGAAGCCGTGAGAGTGTATGAGTTGGCCAAGGGAGGAGGTGTAGATGGAGAAGAGAAGGGGGCCGAGGACGGAGCCTTGAGGGACCCCAACAGAGAAGGGGAGTGAGGGGGAGGTGGTAGCATTATAGGTAACACTGAAGGAGCGCTGTGATAGGTAGGAGGAGAACCAGGAGAGGGCGGAGTCTCTGAGGCCGAGGGAGTGTAGTTTATTAAGGAGAAGGTGGTGGTCAACTGTGTCAACACCAACCACTTACTTTGTGCCACGAGATGAAGGGGTGAGGTGGGACTTTGTCAAGGCTCTGTAATGGGATCCACATCTTGGCCTTTTTGCATGTCTCGTGGGGGGGGGGGGTGCAGACTCCTCCATTGCTGTTCTACGGCTGAAATGTACCATTTAATATTTTCTCTTCATTTCTGCAGAAACAGATTTCCTGACCGTCATTCAGATGGAGGATCTCCATGCTCGCTCGAAGGGAGAGCTGAGCACCATCCAGGCAGAGCTGTGGGATGTCCATTCTGGTTGTTCCAATGTTCTGTTGAATAGAAATATGGAGGCCCACCAGCAGCAGTCAGAGGCCGTGTTTCCCGTGGCCCTGGTGATTCCACACAATACAATTATACCTCAGAATTCCTGGATAGGAGACCACGGGACTCTCCTTGTGGACACACCACAGTGGTGTAGACAGTTTCAAGTGGCAGATTGTCAGCAGGTTGATGGGAAAGGTTATGGGTCGGCTCCACCAGCTGAATGGACAAAGCAAGACGACCTGGGAGCCCCTCTTATAGATAAGTCATTTCAGTGTTCCATTTGCAAAAAAAGTTTCCTGTACAACCAACATCTGAAGAACCACGAGAAGATTCACAAAGAGGACAAGTCATTGAAGCAGCCAACGTGTGAGACACACATCAGTTCCAAACAGAATTTGTCGGGTAACCAAGAGACGCATCCCATTACTTCCCAGAGTGACCACGTTGTGTCCACAGATGGACCTTTGCAGTCCACAAAGCTCTTCTCATGTGTAGAGTGTGGACGGACTTTCTCATATCTCTTCCAGTTCAATCGGCATCAGAAGATTCACGCTCGGGACAGACTATTACTGCGACCTGTGGCCCCTCCACCAAAGAAAGTCTACAAACTTCCACAGTTCCTCCCGGCCAGGAGCAGAGAAGAGGACACAAAGCTGGACTCCACAGGAGACTCCTGCCGGAAAATGCACCAACACCTAGAGCTCTCCACGGCTTTCCTGCAGAACCTCCTGGCCTCCACCTGTGGCTTCCAGTACGATTAGGTGCCGCCAACAGATCAGCTTCTACGAGGACCATCCACTGATTCCCTAGACCCCGCCATTACTATATGTATACATCCCGTAACCATTGGTCTGTAAGCACTACATGGCTTTGATGAATGTTCAGCTTTTCACGGAAATCTTCAAAAAAAAAGTACAGAAAGTGAAATGTGTAAATAGTGTGAGCCAATCCGATTCGTTCTCCTTTGTCTTCATTGTTAAGGTTGTCAAAGAGGTTCTGAAATCAGCCCCAAGGCACAATGTATGTACTTATGGATGGGGGAAGGTGGCCACTGGGTGAAAGGGCAATGTGGTCACCCTGCAGAGTAAAGGGTGGTACTGTAACAAAGTGTGGGTGTGACACCACCTGTGACACCAGGGTGAGGTAGTGGGGTGATAGGTGGGGGGCTGTGGTTTGTATATTCTGAAGTCTGTAAGGTTGGGAGGTACAGTGAGGAACAGAAGTATTTGAACCCCCTGCGATTCTGCAGGTTCTCCCACTTCTCCATCATGGAGGGTCTGACATTCACATTGCAGGGGATTCCCACTCTGAGGACAGAATTCAGGAGATCACATTGCAGGGGATTCCCACTCTGAGGACAGAATTCAGGAGATCACATTGCAGGGGATTCCCACTCTGAGGACAGAATTCAGGAGATCACATTGCAGGGGATTCCCACTCTGAGGACAGAATTCAGGAGATCACATTGCAGGGGATTCCCACTCTGAGGACAGAATTCAGGAGATCACATTGCAGGGGATTCCCAGTCTGAGGACAGAATTCAGGAGATCACATTGCAGGGGATTCCCACTCTGAGGACAGAATTCAGGAGATCACATTGCAGGGGGTTCCCAGTCTGAGGACAGAATTCAGGAGATCACATTGCAGGGGATTCCCACTCTGAGGACAGAATTCAGGAGATCACATTGCAGGGGGTTCCCAGTCTGAGGACAGAATTCAGGAGATCACATTGCAGGGGATTCCCACTCTGAGGACAGAATTCAGGAGATCACATTGCAGGGGATTCCCACTCTGAGGACAGAATTCAGGAGATCCCATTGTATGATTTGTAAAGAATGTATTTGTCTCGCACGGCTGAACAGAAGTATTTGAACCCCTGAGAAGATCCGTGTTAATATTTGGTACAGAAGCCTTTGTCTGCAATTCCAGAGGTCAGATGTCTCCTGTAGTCCTTGGCCAGGTTTGCACTGCAACAGGGATTTTGGCCGACTCCTCCACACCGATCTCCTCCAGATCTGTCAGGTTTCGGGGCTGTCGCTGAGCAACACGGAGTTTCAGCTCCCTCCAAAGATGTTCTATTGGATTTAGGTGTGGAGACTGGCTAGGCCACTCCAGAACCTCGATATGCTTCTTACGGGGCCACTCCTTGGTTCTCCTGGCTGTGTGCTTCATGTCGTTGTCATGTTGGAGGACCCGGCCACGACCCATCTTCAATGCTCTGACTGAGGGAAGGAGGTTGTTGCTGAAAATCTCACCATAAATGGCCCCATTCATCCTCTCCTTAATACAGTGCAGTCGTCCTGTCCCCTTCACAGAAAAGCACCCCCAAAGCATGATGTTACCACCCCCATGCTTCACAGTAGGGATGGTGTTCTTGGGATGCAACTCATCCTTCTTTTTCCTCCAAACACGACGAGTGAAGTTTAGACCAGAAGGTTCTGCTTTGGTCTCCTCTGACCACATGACTTTCTCCCATGCCTCCTCTGACCACATGACTTTCTCCCATGCCTCCTCTGGATCATCCAGATAGTCATTGGCAACCTTCAGACGGGCCTGGACATGTGATGACTTGAGCAGGGGAACCTTCAGACGGGCCTGGACATGTGATGACTTGAGCAGGGGAACCTTCAGACGGGCCTGGACATGTGATGACTGGAGCAGGGGAACCTTCAGACGGGCCTGGACATGTGATGACTTGAGCAGGGGAACCTTCAGACGGGCCTGGACATGTGATGACTGGAGCAGGGGAACCTTCAGACGGCCTGGACATGTGATGACTTGAGCAGGGGAACCTTCAGACGGCCTGGACATGTGATGACTTGAGCAGGGGAACCTTCAGACGGGCCTTGACATGTGATGACTTGAGCAGGGGAACCTTCAGACGGGCCTGGACATGTGATGACTGGAGCAGGGGAACCTTCAGACGGGCCTGGACATGTGATGACTGGAGCAGGGGAACCTTCCATGCAATGCATGATTGGAAACCATGACGTCGTAGTGTTCTACCGACAGTGACCTGTGAAACTGTGGTCCCAGCTCTCTTCATGTCATTGACCAGCTCCTCCCTTGTAGTTCTGGGCTGATTCCTCACCTTTGTTCTCATCAGTGACCCCACGAGGGGACATCTTGCATGGAGCCCCAGTCCGAGGGAGACTGACAGTCGTCTTCAGCCTCTTCCATTCTCTAACAATTGCTCCAACAGTTGATCTATTTTCACCAAGCTGCTTGGCAATTGCCCCGTAGCCCTTTCCAGCCTTGTGGAGGTCCACCATTTTGTCTCTGGTGTCTTTTGACAGCTCTTTAGTCTTGCCCATGGTAGTAGTTGGCGTCTGACTGACTGTGGGGTGGACAGGTGTCTATAGAGCTCAGACAGGGGCTACTAAGTGAGATGAATGAGTGGAGTAGAGGGGGGCTTTATAAAGGCGCAGTAACAGGTCTCTGAGAGCCAGAATTCTTGCTGCTTCTCAGGGGTTCAAATACTTCTGTTCAGCCGTGCGAGACAAATACATTCTTTACAAATCATACAATGTGATCTCCTGAATTCTGTCCTCAGAGTGGGAATCCCCCGCAATGTGATCTCCTGAATTCTGTCCTCAGAGTGGGAATCCCCTGCAATGTGATCTCCTGAATTCTGTCCTCAGAGTGGGAATCCCCTGCAATGTGATCTCCTGAATTCTGTCCTCAGAGTGGGAATCCCCTGCAATGTGATCTCTTGAATTCTGTCCTCAGAGTGGGAATCCCCTGCAATGTGATTTCCTGAATTCTGTCCTCAGAGTGGGAATCCCCTGCAATGTGAATGTCAGACCCTCCATGATGGAGAAGTGGGAGAACGTGCAGAATCGCAGGGGGTTCACATACTTCTGTTCCTCACTGTATAGAGCTTTGTGGAAGGGGAAGACGGGGATGGGGTTGTTGTATGAGGAAGATGAAGGACAGGGCCAATGAGAGAGGGAGACTAGGAAAGGCTGGTGGGAGAGGTAGGCCAAGATGGGGGTGCTGGCAGAGGGAGGTTGGGACAGGGCCGGTGGGAGTGGGAGGTGGTTGGGACAGGGCCGGTGGGAGTGGGAGGTGGTTGGGACAGGGCCGGTGGGAGTGGGAGGTGGTTGGGACAGGGCAGGTGGGAGAAGTAAGCTGGGACAGGGAGGCCATGACATGGCCGGTGGGAGGAAGCGGCTGAGATAAGGCTTGCAGGAAGGGCAATGTGGTCACATAGAGAAAAGGGCGGTAATGTAACAAAGTGTGGGGGTGACACCACCTGTGACACCAGGGTGAGGTAGTGGGGTGATAGGTGGGGCTGTGGTTTGTATATTCTGAAGCCTGCAAGGATGGGAGGTATAGAGTTTGTGGAAGGGGAAGACAGGGATGGGGTTGGTGTAAGAAGAAGACGAGGGACAGAGCCAATGGGGGAGGCTGGTAGGAGAGGCGGGGTGGAAAGGGGAGGTTTGGACAGGGCTGGTGGGTGAAGGAGGCCAGGATGGGGGTGCTGGGAGAGGGAGGTGGTTAGGACAAGGTAGGTGGGAGAGGGAGATGGTTGGGACAGGGCAGTTAGTAGAAAGAATCTGGGACAGGGAGGCCGGGACAGGGCTGGTGGGAGAGGGAGGTGGTTGGGACAGGGTTGGAGGAAAAAGAAAGCTGGGACAGGGAGGCCGGGACATGGCTGGTGGGAGAGGTAGGCCAGGATGGAGGAGCTGGGACAGGGAGGTTAGGACAGAGTCAGTGGGAGAGGGAGGCCGGGACATGGCTGGTGGGAGAGGTAGTCCAGGATGGGGGAGCTGGGACAGGGAGGTTAGGACAGAGTCAGTGGGAGAGGGAGGCCGGGACATGGCTGGTGGGAGAGGTAGTCCATGATGGGGGAGCTGGGAGAGGGAGGCCGGGACATGGCTGGTGGGAGAGGTAGTCCAGGATGGGGGAGCTGGGAGAGGGAGGCCGGGACATGGCTGGTGGGAGAGGTAGTCCAGGATGGGGGAGCTGGGAGAGGGAGGCCGGGACATGGCTGGTGGGAGAGGTAGTCCAGGATGGGGGAGCTGGGAGAGGGAGGCCGGGACATGTCTGGTGGGAGAGGTAGGCCAGGATGGAGGAGCTGGGACAGGGAGGTTAGGACAGAGTCAGTGGGAGAGGGAGGCCGGGACATGGCTGGTGGGAGAGGTAGGCCAGGATGGAGGAGCTGGGACAGGGAGGTTAGGACAGAGTCAGTGGGAGAGGGAGGCCGGGACATGGCTGGTGGGAGAGGTAGTCCAGGATGGGGGAGCTGGGAGAGGGAGGTTAGGACAGAGTCAGTGGGAGAGGGAGGCCGGGACATGGCTGGTGGGAGAGGTAGTCCAGGATGGGGGAGCTGGGAGAGGGAGGCCGGGACATGTCTGGTGGGAGAGGGAGCTGGTTGGGACAGGGTTGGTGGAAAAAGGAAGCTGGGACAGGGAGGCGGGCTGGAGGAGGAGGCTGGGACAAGGCTTTCAGGAAAGGAATATGAGGCTGTTGTAAGCAGAAGACAAGGCTGCACTCTTAGAAGAGTCGAAGGAAGCTTGAGCATATGGCTGAACCCTCAGGGACTTTATTTGGGGTGTATTTGTGACTTTGGAGATCCAGCCAATGGACCTGGAGTGACACATTGTGGTTCCAGGCACCATTGGGCTCCATTTATTTCCAGTGAAAAGTCATTTGCACCCATGGGTAATAGTGGAATGTTCTGGAGATGCTCGTCTTGGTGGTCCTGTTGTTGGCCCAATCATACCTCCACTGTCCTCTGGCCATGACGTCCTATTTCGGGGGTGAGGAGGTCTCCGGTGTGTGCTTCCTCGGAGGGCCACCACCACTCACTGCTACTTATCTGGCTGCCTTTCCTCCTGAGTCATAAGTCCTGTATGTCGGGTCTGAATCCAGATCGGAATCCTCAGGAGGTCGGTGAGGACAGGTTCCTCTGTGTTGGGTGATCTGGGCTATCCAATGGAGGTCTCTCTATGTGCAGACATCAGCCTTACAGTGGGTGTGTCATGGGCGTGTCATGGGTGCTGTATGGAGCAGATTGCACTGCAGGGGGCGATGTTCCTTGACACAGCTCTTCCTTCGTGGGGCCGGCTCCTTCCATACTCCACGAGAGGGAAACCACCGCACCCACGGCAGCCAATCACACGCTCCCAGAAGTGAGACGCCAGTCGGGACATTTGAGTGTAAAATTCTCCTTCGTCACACATTTCTGATCCCATCCTGAGGGATGGAGTGTTATGTCTGCCGTTCCCATACACAGAAATGGAGCTGGGCCAGCACTGCTCCAATCCCATCA
This sequence comes from Staurois parvus, assembly GCF_062004578.1. Classification (NCBI taxonomy): domain Eukaryota; kingdom Metazoa; phylum Chordata; class Amphibia; order Anura; family Ranidae; genus Staurois; species Staurois parvus. The sequence goes on from NW_028319816.1 coordinate 189,323, forward strand.
CCCGATCTCTCCGTCATCGGGGACCCCCCACCCCCTATACTTGTTGGGTGTTTGGTGGCTTTTCTCCTTTTACGTGTTCAGCATCTGAAAGGAAAATTGTCCTTCTGATATTATTCCACCTGTCTGGGGGGAGGTGCCATCCCAAGCAGCCAATCAGAGGGCGGCTGTCATTTTCCTGTAGACCAGTAGATAACAGTCCACGGCTGGACAAATGTTGGGGCTACAGGGGGTCCCGGGGGGGTCTCATCGGTTTCTTTTGGTATCATTTGGATTAAAACATTCAAACGGAAGGAATATCGCTTGTGTATTCTCACCGTCACCCAGCAGGTGGGGCTCCGGCCCTCCTGTCCCCCTATTGTTTACAGAGCTCAGTAGCTCAAACATAAATGCAGTCACTGCTCCAGCCTGAAGGAGTGATTGGGAACCAATCAGCTCAGCCCTCCGGCCATGTGATCAGGGGGCGGTACCATTGCAGCCCCCCGCTGGGATACTTTGTGTCCATTGGTCGGCTCATTAGTATAACAATGTATCGAATGTTTCCAGGATCCCGGGGGGGAGGGGGGGGAGGGGATGGGGGGTCTGTTATTGTCCAGGTATCAGACGCTGCGGATGCGGCCAATCAGCTCTGGTCCTCCGGAGGCGTCAGCAATGGTGGCCTCCACCTTTAAGGCTGAAGACCGAGTTCCTCTTACAGACGGGGGCAGTGAGGACACGGGAGCGCGGCGAGAACATGGGAGCGCGGCGAGAACACGGGAGCGCGGCGAGGACACGGGAGCGCGGCGAGAACACGGGAGCGCGGCGAGAACACGGGAGCGCGGCGAGAACACGGGAGCGCGGCGAGAACACGGGAGCGCGGCGAGAGCACAGGAGCGCAGCAAGGACACGGGAGCGCGGCGAGAACACGGGAGCGCGGCGAGGACACGGGAGTGCAGCAAGGACACGGGAGCGCAGCGAGTGCACCACACCTACACATGTGCAGTTACTTCCATGCCCAACCAAAATTCAGACACATTTTCCATTAGTCGGTGAAAGTAGGTAGGTGGTCTTTTTCCTGTTCCTTGGGGGCCCCCACAAGATACCAACGGTCACACCTGGACACAGCTACGAGATCTGGGAAAGTGAATGCACTCAAGTCACCTCAGTTGCGATTGCAAACACTTCAGTTTTATTGGCATAACATCGGGGTTATTATACTGTAGTCTTTGGGCAAACACACCCTCAGACCATCCAATCAAACACACCCTCAGACCATCCAATCAAACACACCCTCAGACCATCCAATCAAACACACCCTCAGACCATCCAATCAAACACACCCTCAGACCATCCAATCAAACACACCCTCAGACCATCCAATCAAACACACCCTCAGACCATCCAATCAAACACACCCTCAGACCATCCAATCAAACACACCCTCAGACCATCCAATCAAACACACCCTCAGACCATCCAATCAAACACACCCTCAGACCATCCAATCAGATACATGGACATTTTTTTACCTTAACTCAACAATTATTTGTATGAGGTTTGCATTTTCACTCTTCTGCTTTATCTGTCACACCATATCTGACCCAATGCCCAGACCATGACTGTAATCTGACCCAACGCCCAGACCATGACCGTAATCTGACCCAACGCCCAGACCATGACTGTAATCTGACCCAACGCCCAGACCATGACCGTAATCTGACCCAACGCCCAGACCATGACCGTAATCTGACCCAACGCCCAGACCATGACCGTAATCTGACCCGACGCCCCGACCATGGCCGTAATCTGACCCGACGCCCCGACCATGACCGTAATCTGACCCGACGCCACGACCATGACCGTAATCTGACCCGACGCCCGGACCATGACCGTAATCTGACCCGACGCCCGGACCATGACCGTAATCTGACCCGACGCCCCGACCATGACCGAAATCTGACCCGACGCCCCGACCATGACCGTAATCTGACCCAACGCCCAGACCATGGCCGTAATCTGACCCAACGCCCAGACCATGACCGTAATCTGACCCAACACCCAGACCATGACCGTAATCTGACCCAACGCCCAGACCATGGTTGTAATCTGACCCAACGCCCCGACCATGGCTGTAATCTGACCCAACGCCCAGACCATGGCCGTAATCTGACCCAACGCCCAGACCATGACCGTAATCTGACCCAACGCCCAGTCCATGTTGTAATCTGACCCAACGCCCAGACCATGACTGTAATCTGACCCAACGCCCAGTCCATGGTTGTAATCTGACCCGACGCCCAGACCATGACCGTAATCTGACCCAACGCCCAGACCATGACTGTAATCTGACCCAACGCCCAGACCATGACTGTAATCTGACCCAACGCCCAGACCATGACTGTAATCTGACCCAACGCCCAGACCATGACTGTAATCTGACCCAACGCCCCGACCATGACTGTAATCTGACCCAACGCCCCGACCATGGCTGTAATCTGACCCAACGCCCAGACCATGGTTGTAATCTGACCCAACGCCCAGACCATGGTTGTAATCTGACCCAACGCCCAGACCATGACTGTAATCTGACCCAACGCCCAGACCATGACCGTAATCTGACCCAACGCCCAGACCATGACCGTAATCTGACCCAACGCCCAGACCACGGTTGTAATCTGACCCAACGCCCAGACCATGACTGTAATCTGACCCAACGCCCAGACCATGACCGTAATCTGACCCAACGCCCAGACCACGACTGTAATCTGACCCAACGCCCAGACCACGGTTGTAATCTGACCCAACGCCCAGACCATGAATGTAATCTGACCCAACGCCCAGACCATGACCGTAATCTGACCCAAAGCCCAGACCATGGCCGTAATCTGACCCAACGCCCAGACCATGACCGTAATCTGACCCAACGCCCAGTCCATGGTTGTAATCTGACCCAACGCCCAGACCACGGTTGTAATCTGACCCAACGCCCCGACCATGACCGTAATCTGACCCAACGCCCAGTCCACGGCTGTAATCTGACCCAACGCCCAGACCATGACTGTAATCTGACCCAACGCCCAGTCCACGGCTGTAATCTGACCCAACGCCCAGACCACGACTGTAATCTGACCCAACGCCCAGACCATGACTGTAATCTGACCCAACGCCCAGTCCATGGTTGTAATCTGACCCAACGCCCCGACCATGACCGTAATCTGACCCAACGCCCCGACCATGACCGTAATCTGACCCAACGCCCGGACCATGACCGTAATCTGACCCAACGCCCGGACCATGACCGTAATCTGACCCAACGCCCGGACCATGGCCGTAATCTGACCCAACGCCCGGACCATGACCCTAATCTCCGACCCAACGCCCAGACCATGACCCTAATCCGACCCAACGCCCAGACCATGACCGTAATCTGACCCAACGCCCCGACCATGACCGTAATCTGACCCAACGCCCAGACCATGACCGTAATCTGACCCTACGCCCAGACCATGACCGTAATCTGACCCAACGCCCAGACCATGACCGTAATCTGACCCAACGCCCCGACCATGACCGTAATCTGACCCAACGCCCAGACCATGACCGTAATCTGACCCGACGCCCCGACCATGACCGTAATCTAACCCGACGCCCAGACCATGACCGTAATCTGACCCGACGCCCAGACCATGACCGTAATCTGACCCGACGCCCAGACCATGACCGTAATCTGACCCGACGCCCCGACCATGACCGTAATCTGACCCGACGCCCCGACCATGACCGTAATCTGACCCGACGCCCAGACCATGACCGTAATCTGACCCGACGCCCAGACCATGACCGTAATCTGACCCGACGCCCGGACCATGACCGTAATCTGACCCAACGCCCGGACCATGGCCGTAATCTGACCCAACGCCCGGACCATGACCCTAATCTCCGACCCAACGCCCAGACCATGACCCTAATCCGACCCAACGCCCAGACCATGACCGTAATCTGACCCAACGCCCGGACCATGACCGTAATCTGACCCAACGCCCGGACCATGACCGTAATCTGACCCAACGCCCGGACCATGGCCGTAATCTGACCCAACGCCCGGACCATGACCCTAATCTCCGACCCAACGCCCAGACCATGACCCTAATCCGACCCAACGCCCAGACCATGACCGTAATCTGACCCAACGCCCGGACCATGACCGTAATCTGACCCAACGCCCGGACCATGACCGTAATCTGACCCATCGCCCGGACCATGGCCGTAATCTGACCCAACGCCCGGACCATGACCCTAATCTCCGACCCAACGCCCAGACCATGACCCTAATCCGACCCAACGCCCAGACCATGACCGTAATCTGACCCAACGCCCCGACCATGACCGTAATCTGACCCAACGCCCAGACCATGACCGTAATCTGACCCTACGCCCAGACCATGACCGTAATCTGACCCAACGCCCAGACCATGACCGTAATCTGACCCAACGCCCCGACCATGACCGTAATCTGACCCAACGCCCAGACCATGACCGTAATCTGACCCGACGCCCCGACCATGACCGTAATCTGACCCGACGCCCAGACCATGACCGTAATCTGACCCGACGCCCAGACCATGACCGTAATCTGACCCGACGCCCAGACCATGACCGTAATCTGACCCGACGCCCCGACCATGACCGTAATCTGACCCGACGCCCCGACCATGACCGTAATCTGACCCGACGCCCAGACCATGACCGTAATCTGACCCGACGCCCAGACCATGACCGTAATCTGACCCGACGCCCAGACCATGACCGTAATCTGACCCAACGCCCAGACCATGGCCGTAATCTGACCCGACGCCCAGACCATGGCCGTAATCTGACCCGACGCCCAGACCATGACCGTAATCTGACCCGACGCCCAGTCCATGGTTGTAATCTGACCCGACGCCCAGACCATGACTGTAATCTGACCCGACGCCCAGACCATGGCTGTAATCTGACCCGACGCCCAGACCATGACCGTAATCTGACCCGACGCCCCGACCATGACCGTAATCTGACCCGACGCCCCGACCATGACCGTAATCTGACCCGACGCCCGGACCATGGTTGTAATCTGACCCAACGCCCAGACCATGACTGTAATCTGACCCAACGCCCAGACCATGACCGTAATCTGACCCAACGCCCAGACCATGACCGTAATCTGACCCAACGCCCAGACCATGACCGTAATCTGACCCAACGCCCCGACCATGACTGTAATCTGACCCAACGCCCAGACCACGGTTGTAATCTGACCCAACGCCCAGACCGTGACTGTAATCTGACCCAACGCCCAGACCGTGACCGTAATCTGACCCAACGCCCAGACCATGACTGTAATCTGACCCAACGCCCAGACCACGGTTGTAATCTGACCCAACGCCCAGACCATGAATGTAATCTGACCCAACGCCCAGAACATGACCGTAATCTGACCCAAAGCCCGGACCATGACCGTAATCTGACCCAACGCCCGGACCATGACCGTAATCTGACCCAACGCCCGGACCATGGCCGTAATCTGACCCAACGCCCGGACCATGGCTGTAATCTGACCCAATGCCCAGACCATGGCTGTAATCTGACCCAACGCCCAGACCATGACCGTAATCTGACCCAACGCCCAGACCATGGCCGTAATCTGACCCAACGCCCAGTCCATGTTGTAATCTGACCCAACGCCCAGACCATGACTGTAATCTGACCCGACGCCCAGTCCATGGTTGTAATCTGACCCGACGCCCAGACCATGACCGTAATCTGACCCAACGCCCAGACCATGACCGTAATCTGACCCAACGCCCAGACCATGACTGTAATCTGACCCAACGCCCAGACCATGACTGTAATCTGACCCAACGCCCAGACCATGACTGTAATCTGACCCAACGCCCCGACCATGGCTGTAATCTGACCCAACGCCCAGACCATGGTTGTAATCTGACCCAACGCCCAGACCATGGTTGTAATCTGACCCAACGCCCAGACCATGACTGTAATCTGACCCAACGCCCAGACCATGACCGTAATCTGACCCAACGCCCAGACCATGACCGTAATCTGACCCAACGCCCAGACCATGACCGTAATCTGACCCAACGCCCAGACCACGGTTGTAATCTGACCCAACGCCCAGACCACGACTGTAATCTGACCCAACGCCCAGACCATGACCGTAATCTGACCCAACGCCCAGACCATGACTGTAATCTGACCCAACGCCCAGACCACGGTTGTAATCTGACCCAACGCCCAGACCATGAATGTAATCTGACCCAACGCCCAGACCATGACCGTAATCTGACCCAAAGCCCAGACCATGGCCGTAATCTGACCCAACGCCCAGACCATGACCGTAATCTGACCCAACGCCCAGTCCATGGTTGTAATCTGACCCAACGCCCAGACCACGGTTGTAATCTGACCCAACGCCCCGACCATGACCGTAATCTGACCCGACGCCCAGACCATGACCGTAATCTGACCCGACGCCCAGACCATGGCCGTAATCTGACCCGACGCCCAGACCATGGCCGTAATCTGACCCGACGCCCAGACCATGGCCGTAATCTGACCCAACGCCCAGTCCATGGTTGTAATCTGACCCAACGCCCAGTCCATGTTGTAATCTGACCCAACGCCCAGTCCATGGCTGTATTCTGACCCAACGCCCAGACCATGGTTGTAATCTGACCCAACGCCCAGTCCATGGTTGTAATCTGACCCAACGCCCAGACCATGACTGTAATCTGACCCAACGCCCAGACCATGGCCGTAATATGACCCAACGCCCCGACCATGACCGTAATATGACCCAACGCCCAGACCATGACCGTAATCTGACCCAACGCCCAGACCATGACCGTAATCTGACCCAACGCCCAGACCATGACCGTAATCTGACCCAACGCCCAGACCATGACCGTAATCTGACCCAACGCCCAGACCATGACCGTAATCTGATCCAACGCCCAGACCATGACCGTAATCTGATCCAACGCCCAAGTTGTGGTTAAAACTTTTCAGAAATGAGAGTAAACCATATCTGCTTTTTTGTAAAGTTTGCAAAAACACTTATTTCTACATGAAGCTGACATGGACAGTTTTGTTAGTGTGTACAAATGTCATATATGTATGTTAAACAAGCATCTTGTATTAGTGTAATCAAAATGGATTCAGTTATATTCCATTTAATCCTTTCAGTCGGAGATTCAGATGTATCCAAATTATAGGGGGGCTGAGACAGGTTATATGGGGGCTGAGATGATTTATAGGGGGCCTGAGATGGGTTATGGGGGGGCTGAGAGATTATATGGGGGCTGAGATGATTTATAGGGGGCCTGAGAAGGGTTATGGGGGGCTGAGAGATTATATGGGGGCTGAGATGATTTATAGGGGGCCTGAGAAGGGTTATGGGGGGCTGAGAGATTATATGGGGGCTGAGATGATTTATAGGGGGCCTGAGACGGGTTATGGGGGGCTGAGATGGATTATATGGGGGCTGAGATGGGTTATGGGGGGGCTTAGATGGGTTATAGTTGGGCTGAGATGGTTTATGGGGGGCTGAGACAGATTATGGGGGGGTGAGACAGGTTATGGGGGGGTGAGACAGGTTATGGGGGGGCTGATACTAGGTCTATGAATGTCCTGGACTGGATACATTACATCCGAAGTGGGCGGTCTTAGGCAGACTGTATTTGCATAGGAAACACCCACATGTGATGCTGAGCCTCCACGATGGAAAGAACTGAAAGACAGTCAGGCTGGGGAGGAAAGCTATAGATGATGTTGAGCGTCTTCGAGCCAGGAGGCGGAGCTCTGTATAACTGGCTGCAGCTTCTCATGCACATTGTAAGAAGCTCCCAGTGTGCAGTGACATCAGAGGGGAGGAGCCGGTACACCTGTGTGAGACTGAAGGGGAGGAGCCGGTACACCTGTGCAAGACTGAAGGGGAGGAGCCAGTACACCTGTGTGAGACTGAAGGGGAGGAGCCTGTACACCTGTGCGAGACTGGAGGGGAGGAGCCGATACACCTGTGCGAGACTGAAGGGGTGGAGCCGGTACACCTGTGCAAGACTGAAGGGGAGGAGCCGGTACACCTGTGCAAGTCTGGAGGGGAGGAGCCGGTACACCTGTGCGAGACTGAAGGGGAGGAGCTGGTACACCTGTGCAAGACTGGAGGGGAGGAGCCGGTACACCTGTGCAAGTCTGGAGGGGAGGAGCCGGTACACCTGTGCAAGACTGAAGGGGAGGAGCCGCTACACCTGTGCAAGACTGAAGGGGAGGAGCCGGTACACCTGTGCGAGACTGAAGGAGGGATTCAATGTTCCTCTCTGCTCCTTCTGGTTCCAGGGATCATGTGACAGTGTTGGACCAATCATTGTACAAAGTGGTGGGTTCTCCTCCCCCGAGGGGCGGAACATGTCGGGTAGGTTCACCCAATAGATGTGTATGGTGGACACCTCAGTCTCATCATTCCTGGACGTAGTGTACACTGAAGAGGGTGAGATGGGCGGGTGACCGGGTGTGTGGGGGGAGGGGCTATATCTGAACTCTGTGCAGCCAATCATTAGCATTCCCAGTGACACCAACACAGAGATCAGTGCTAATAAAAGCCCCGACACTACTAATGACACCAGGCAGGAAGGGGGTAATGTGAGGGGGCATCAGAGGGTTACCTGTGTGCTGGGAGTGTTACTAGGGGGCGGGGTCTGTTACCAGGGGGTGGGTCTGTTACTAGAGGGCAGTGTCTGTTACCAGGGGGTGGGTCTGTTACTAGAGGGCAGTGTCTGTTACCAGGGGGTGGGTCTGTTACTAGAGGGCAGTGTCTGTTACCAGGGGGTGGTGTGTTATTACGGGGCAGGGGTGTGTTACTAGAGGGTGGGGGGGGGGGTTACTGGGGGGGCGGTGTCTGTTACAAGGGGGTGGTGTCAGTAATTGTCACATATTTCTCTGGATTCCCATGAATTGGTAACGAATATAAGAAATTTGAGTATATCGGCACAGAACACTGCGGATCCAATATCCAAGGGGGAGCGGCATTTTTTGAATAGTACAGGGCTGCTTTCACACTGATCTGCTGCGGTCTACCCACATCCGGGTGCAGGACAATGTACCTGCATAAGCTGCGCTTAGCCATCGCCGTCGATCCAGCGGGTCCTGAATGCGGCAGTTTTGGGGTGAGCTCAGACAGCGCTCCACCCCCGCAGCATAGAGGTCTATGGCAAAGTGCAGCCAACCCAGGAAAGTGGCAGATGCAGTGCGGGCAGACCGCAGCACATCCATGTGAAAGCAGACTGATGAGAGATCGGGACAAAAAAGGGTTCATTTACATGTACAGAGTGGTAAAACCCGATCATTAATACATGTTTTTACCTCCCTCACTCCAACCACACCCCCTTTAGCCACAGTGGCCAGAGGTGTAGATATAGACACAGCAGGAGTCATACGTCCCCCATCACAGTTGGTGGGCGAGTCGTACACTGTCATGGTCGGTGGGCGAGTCGTACGCCCCGTCATGGTCGGTGGGCAAGTCGTTCGCCCCATCACGGTTGGTGGGCGAGTGATACACTGTCATGGTCGGTGGGCGAGTCGTACGCCCCGTCATGGTCGGTGGGTGAGTCGTACGCCCCGTCATGGTCGGTGGGCGAGTCGTACGCCCCGTCATGGTCGGTGGGCGAGTCGTACGCCCCGTCATGGTTGGTGAACGAGTCGTACGCTGTCATGGTCGGTGGGCAAGTCGTTCGCCCCATCACGGTTGGTGGGCGAGTGATACACTGTCATGGTCGATGGGCGAGTCGTACGCCCCGTCATGGTCGGTGGGTGAGTCGTACGCCCCGTCATGGTCGGTGGGCGAGTCGTACGCCCCGTCATGGTCGGTGGGCGAGTCATACGCCCCGTCATGGTCGGTGGGCGAGTCGTACGCCCCGTCATGGTCGGTGGGCGAGTCGTACGCCCCCTCATGGTCGGTGGGCGAGTCGTACGCCCCATCACGGTTGGTGAATGAGTCGTACGCTGTCATGGTCGGTGGGTGAGTCGTACGCTGTCATGGTCGGTGGGCGAGTCGTACGCCCCGTCATGGTCGGTGGGTGAGTCGTACGCCCCGTCATGGTCGGTGGGCAAGTCGTACGCCCCATCATGGTCGGTGGGCGAGTCGTACGCCCTGTCATGGTCGGTGGGCGAGTCCTACGCCCCGTCATGGTCGGTGGGTGAGTCGTACGCCCCATCATGGTCGGTGGGCGAGTCGTACGCTCCGTCATGGTCGGTAGGCGAGTCGTACGCCCCATCATGGTCGGTGGGCGAGTCGTACGCTCCGTCAGAGTTGGTGGGCGAGTCGTACACTGTCATGGTCGGTGGGCAAGTCGTACGCCCCATCACGGTCGGTGGGCGAGTCGTACACTGTCATGGTCGGTGGGTGAGTCGTACGCCCCGTCATGGTCGGTGGGCGAGTCGTACGCCCCGTCATGGTTAGTGGGCGAGTCGTACGCCCCGTCATGGTTAGTGGGCGAGTCGTACGCCCCGCCATGGTTAGTGGGCGAGTCATACACTGTCATGGTCGGTGGGCGAGTCGTACGCCCCGTCATGGTTAGTGGGTTAGTCATACACTGTCATGGTCGGTGGGCAAGTCGTACGCCCCGTCACGGTTGGTGGGCGAGTGATATACTGTCATGGTCGGTGGGCGAGTCGTACGCCCCGTCATGGTCAGTGGGCGAGTCGTACGCCCCATCACGGTTGGTGAATGAGTCGTACGCTGTCACGGTCGGTGGGTGAGTCGTACGCCCCGTCATGGTTAGTGGGCGAGTCGTACGCCCCGTCATGGTTAGTGGGCGAGTCGTACGCCCCGTCATGGTTAGTGGGCGAGTCATACACTGTCATGGTCAGTGGGAAAGTCGTACGCCCCGTCACGGTTGGTGGGCGAGTGATATACTGTCATGGTTGGTGGGCGAGTCGTACGCCCGTCATGATCGGTGGGCGAGTCATACGCCCCGTCATGGTCGGTGGGCGAGTGATATACTGTCATGGTCGGTGGGCGAGTCGTACGCCCCGTCATGGTCGGTGGGCGAGTCGTACGCCCCGTCATGGTTGGTGGGCAAGTCGTTCGCTCCATCACGGTTGGTGGGCGAGTCGTACGCCCCGTCATGGTTGGTGGGCAAGTCGTTCGCTCCATCACGGTTGGTGGGCGAGTCGTACGCCCCGTCATGGTCGGTGGGCAAGTCGTTCGCCCCATCACGGTTGGTGGGCGAGTGATATACTGTCATGGTCGGTGGGCGAGTCGTACTCCCCGTCACGGTTGGTGGGCGAGTGATACACTGTCATGGTCGGTGGGCAAGTCGTACGCCCCGTCACGGTTGGTGGGCGAGTGATACACTGTCATGGTCGGTGGGCGAGTCGTACGCCCCGTCACGGTTGGTGGGCGAGTGATATACTGTCATGGTCGGTGGGCGAGTCGTACGCCCCGTCACGGTTGGTGGGCGAGTGATATACTGTCATGGTCGGTGGGCGAGTCGTACGCCCCGTCATGGTCGGTGGGCGAGTCGTACGCTGTCATGGTCGGTGGGTGAGTCGTACGCCCCGTCATGGTCGGTGGGCGAGTCATATGCCCCATCATGGTTAGTGGGCGAGTCGTACGCCCTGTCATGGTTAGTGGGCGAGTCATACACTGTCATGGTCGGTGGGCGAGTCGTACGCCCCGTCATGGTCGGTGGGCGAGTGATATACTGTCATGGTCGGTGGGCGAGTCGTACGCCCGTCATGGTCGGTGGGCGAGTCGTACGCCCCGTCATGGTCGGTGGGCGAGTCATACGCCCCGTCATGGTTAGTGGGTGAGTCATACACTGTCATGGTCGGTGGGCGAGTCGTATGCCGCGTCATGGTCGGTGGGCGAGTCGTACACTGTCATGGTCGGTGGGCGAGTCATACGCCCCGTCATGGTTAGTGGGTGAGTCATACACTGTCATGGTCGGTGGGCGAGTCGTATGCCGCGTCATGGTCGGTGGGCGAGTCGTACACTGTCATGGTCGGTGGGCGAGTCCTACGCCCCGTCATGGTTGGTGGGTGTAACACCCACCCAGCATGCCCCATCTCAGTGAAGGAGGCCGCTCTGCACTGTGACAGTCCAGCACAGAAGGGATTAAACAGACGGCAGTGTCACACCCCCCCCCCCCCCGCTATAACCCCCTGGACCCCGCAGAGGTGTGCAGTTGTGGGGGAACGCGTAGTGACCCCATTTACTTGAACAGATCACGATTGGCCGGTGGTAGCACCCACCAACAGGTGGCGTCATTCCTGCCGCGGCATCTGTACACCTTTCATGCCTCAGCAGCTAAAGGGGGGGGTGATAAAATCGTGACTCAACCTCAGGGCTTTACCACCCCCCAACTACATGTCAGCAAGCCCTAAGGGTGCCGCTGCCGAATGCAACTACGGGCTCATTCACAAGTGCAGCAGGCGCTGCCGCTCCTCTGAAAAGCGATTCGAGTGGGCGTGGCAGGCGATGTGTTGCCTCCTCACTACCCAATATATACCGGCGATTGCATGTGATTGGACCGGCTGGGACGGCGATTAGAGGGTTAAATCAGGTGTGAGGGGGTGACACCGCGCCCGGTGTGCTGACTCCTCCCATATTGTTCAGGTATATCTCCGCCTCTACCAGGTTGCCTCCCCCTGCCGGTACTAATGGTTGGAAAGGGGGGGAACATCCAGGGGAATGATGGGGTGACCTGTGTGCCTGGCCACGTGCCCCGCCTTCACTCACCCGTCTGGCTGTGTGCAGGGAGGAGTCAGCCAGATCGCTGTCCTAGTCTGACCACACACATTCCAATCTGACTGGAAAACCAACATGGTGACATGGGGGGAGGGGGATTGACCAAAACTGGGACCCGGGGCAGCTCTGCAGAACAACCAATCAGCTTCCAGGTTTGATTGTCAAAGCTTCAGAATCAGAAGCTAGAAGCCGATTGGCTGCCGCGCACAGCTGCATCGGGTTCCAACTGCTCCAATCCTCCCCCCCCCGAGCTAGCCAATTAAGTTGTAGCCCATCAGGCCTGTCAGTGGTTCTAACAGAGATTGTCTCAGATCCCCACGTGTGTGGAAATCTGAGAGACCTACTGATGGTCGGGACACGAGGAGGGTTATAGAGGGTTTCAAGGCAGTCACAGGGAGCACCGACCTTCCAAGTCAGCATGCCAAAAGACGTTGTCCTGTGTACAGCAGGAGCTGTGTAGCTGGTGCTGTTCTGACCACGTGTGTTACCACGTCTGCTGCTTCATCATGGACAGCAAGTTAGAACAAAGCCAACGTGAAACCGGGCAGATCTTCCACAGAGACGTCTAACGGGAGTCGGCAAGATGACGGTGATGCTGCAACGAGTCGTTCGAGGTGTTCTGAGCGGCACGCGTGCTTCATGAGCAGAAGAACATCACTGGAAGGCGATGAGAGGTCAGGAAGACCTTCAATAAGCTCAACCCCCGAAAATGTCTTCTCAAAGATGAAGGTCTAGCTCCACGGTCGCTGTTTTGACAACAAAGAGCCAACGTGAAATTCTGTGTGAAACCGGGCAGATCTGCCAGAGACACGCGACATGATTCGGCAAGTTTACGGAGATACTGCAACGAGTCGTTCGAGGTGTTCTAAGTGGCATGTGTGCTTCGTGAGCGGAAGAACATCACTGGAAGGTGAGGAGAGGTCAGGAAGACCTTCAACGAGCTCAACCCCCAAAAATGTCCTCTTCCTGAAGATGAAGGTCCAGCTTCAAGGTCGCTGATTTGACAACAAAGAGCCAACATGAAATTCTGCAGGAAACCGGGCAGATCTGCCAGAGATACGTGACTCGATTCGGCAAGTTTAAGGCGATGCTGCAACGAGTCGTTCGAGGTGTTCTGAGCGGCACGTGTGCTTCATGAGCGGAAGAACATCACTGGAAGGCGAGAAGTCAGGAAGACCTTCGATGAACTCCACCGCTGAAAATGTCCTCTTCCCGAAGATCAAGGTCGCTGTTTTGACAACAAAGAGCCAACGTGAAATTCTGCGTGAAACCGGGCAGATCTGCCAGAGACATGTGACACAATTCGGCAAGTTTACGGCGATGCTGCAACGAGTCGTGCGAGGTGTTCTGTGCGGCTCGCATGCTTCATGAGCGGAAGAACATCACTGGAAGGCGATGATAGGTCAGGAAGACCTTCAACAAGCTCAACCCCAGAAAATGTCTTCTCAAAGATGAAGGTCCAGCTTCAAGATTGCTGCTTTGACAACAAAGAGCCAACATGAAATTCTGCGAGAAACCGGGCAGATCTGCCAGAGACACGTGACACGATTCGGCAAGTTTACGGCGATGCTGCAACGAGTCGTTCGAGGTGTTCTGAGCGGCATGTGTGCTTCACAAGTGGAAGAACATCACTGGAAGGCGAGAAGTCAGGAAGACCTTCAATGAACTCCACCGCTGAAAATGTCCTCTTCCCGAAGATCAAGGTCGCTGTTTTGAAAACAAAGAGCCAACGTGAAATTCTGCGTGAAACCGGGCAGATCTGCCAGAGACATGTGACACAATTCGGCAAGTTTACAGAGATACTGCACCGAGTTGTTGGAGGTGTTCTGAGCGGCTCGCATGCTTCATGAGCGGAAGAACATCACTGGAAGGCGATGATAGGTCAGGAAGACCTTCAACAAGCTCAACCCCAGAAAATGTCTTCTCAAAGATGAAGGTCCAGCTTCAAGATTGCTGCTTTGACAACAAAGAGCCAACGTGAAATTCTGCGTGAAACCGGGCAGATCTGCCAGAGACATGTGACACAATTCGGCAAGTTTACGGTGATGCTGCACCGAGTCGTTCGAGGTGTTCTGAGCGGTACACGCTCTTCACAAGGAACATAACTAGAACATAACTGGAAGACGAGAGATCAGGAAGACCTTCAATGAACTCCACCCCATGAAAATGTCCTCTTCCCGAAGATGAAGGTCCAGCTCAGAGGTTGCCGTTTTGACAACAAAGAGCCAACGTGAAATTCGGCATGAAGCTGGGTAGATCTACTGCAGACATGTGTGACACAATTATGGTGGAAGAGCAGAACATCACTGGAAGACCATGAGAGATCAGGAAGATCTTCAACGAGCTCAACCTCCAAAAACGTACTCTTCCCGAAGATGGTCATCATGTTGACAACATGGCGGAGATCCAGCGATTTGCCCGGTCTCACAACGAATTTCACGTATGAAGTTGATTTTCAGGCAGCAAAATGGCCAAGTGTAACATGGCTCTTCAACTGGACCGTTCATTGCCATGGAAAGTCCGCTTTGCCCTCAGACCCCAACATGTAACATGGCTCTTCAACTGGACCGTTCATTGACATGGATTGTCCGCTTTGACCTCAGACCCCAACATGTAACATGGCTCTTCAACTGGACCGTTCATGGACATGGAATGTCCGCTTTGCCCTCAGACCCCAACATGTAACATGGCTCTTCAACTGGACCGTTCATGGACATGGAATGTCCGCTTTGCCCTCAGGCCCCAACATGTAACATGGCTCTTCAACTGGACCGTTCATGGACATGGAATGTCCGCTTTGCCCTCAGACCCCAACATGTAACATGGCTCTTCGACTGGACGAATCATGGACATGGAATGTCCGCTTTGCCCTCAGACCCCAACATGTAACATGGCTCTTTGGACCGTTCATGGACACGGAATGTCCGCTTTGCCCTCAGACCCCAACATGTAACATGGCTCTTTGGACCGTTCATGGACATGGAATGTCCGCTTTGCTCTCAGACCCCAACATGTAACATGGCTCTTTGGACCGTTCATGGACATGGAATGTCCGCTTTGCCCTCAGACCCCAACATGTAACATGGCTCTTTGGACAGTTCATGGACATGGAATGTCCGCTTTGCCCTCAGACCCCAACATGTAACATGGCTCTTTGGACCGTTCATGGACATGGAATGTCCGCTTTGCTC